>NC_026003.2:91395685-91680685 GCF_000442705.2 Elaeis guineensis | reverse complement strand
GAAAACAAACACCTCGTGCATGGTATGAAAGGTTAAGTAAATTTTTATTAGAAAATAAATTCGCTAGAGGAAATGTTGATAAAATACTATTTTTGAAAAGAAAAAATGATGATTTATTAGTAGTGCAAATTTACATAGATGCTATAATTTTCGATGCTCCTAATGAATCTCTTTGTGAAGAATTTACCAAGTTGATGTAAGGTAAGTTCGAGATGAGCATGATGGGAGAGCTGAACTTTTTTCTCGAACTCCAGATTAAGCAAAGTAAAGATGAAATCTTCATCAATCAAACAAAATATATAAAAAAATACTCAATAAGTTTGGAATGGAGACCTCAAAACTAATGAGCACACCCATGAGTTCCTCTTATAAGCTTAATAAAGATGAAAGGGATAACAAAGTTGATACTAAACTATATAGATGTATAATAAGATCTCTATTTTATCTTATCGTAAGTAGGTCAGATATTATGTTTAGTGTTTGCATGTGTGCCAGATATCAATCAGATCCTAAAGAATCTCACTTAATTGCTATGAAAAGAATATTTAGATATTTATGTGGAACTATAAATGTAGGATTATGGCATGATAAGCTATCTCCATTTGAATTAATAGAATATTTTGATACTAATTTTGCTGGTTGCAAACTAGATAGAACAAGCATAAATGACACTTGTCAATTTTTTGGTGTTAACTTAATTTAATGGTTTAACAAGAAATAAAATTCGGTAGCATTATCAACGATCGAAGATGAATATATTGCTGTCGGAAATTATTGTGTTTAAATAATATAAATTAAGCAACAACTTGAAGATTTTGATATTAAACTTAACAAAATTTCAGTAAGATATGACAATTCAAGTGCCATTAACTAAAAATTCAATTCAATGCTCAAGATCGAAACATATTGAAATAAGACATTATTTCATAAGAGATCATGTTTAAAATGATGTAATGCTTGAATTCATACCTACAGATAAGTAATTAGCTAACATTTTCACTAAACCTCTTAAGAGGAGAGGTTTAGTATCATTAGAAGAGATCTAGGAATTTGCTATTACTCAAATTAGGTTTCATCTTGTTTACTAAAACTAAATTGATCGTAACTCAAAATAATCAATTTTATCTACATAACCATTGATTGACCTCTTTTGAAAACCTCCAATGTCCTTAGTGCATTGAATAATCAATAAAACAATAATATGTTTCAGACTCGTGCTCGAGTCGACTCAAATTTATATTTGAGTCGACTCATGCTTGAGTCAACTTGAGTAAAAATTTGAGTTGACTCGTTCGTCGGGGCCTATTTTTTTTTCTTAGAGGGATTCCGTAAACCTTATTCACCTTTATCTTTCACTGTTTCTTCGAGCCATCTCTCTCCAAACCTACATCGACTTGCTCTGACTTCCTCCAAACTCCCTCGATTCTCTGTTCAGTTTGCTTTCCTGGTGAATCCGAGCTATCCCATGGCACCCAAGACCAAATCCGCTGGGAGCAAGCACCAGAGGGACTCGCAGTCAACTGAGAAAAGGGCGAAGCATCGGTAGGAGGCTTTTGAAGTACTGGCTGCTTCTTCCCACTCTCCTCCCTCTTTTCCTCGATTGTTCATAGCTATGAGAGTTGTCACAACTAGGAGGAAGGTAGATTTTGGATTTTTGGATGCTGAGCATTTTCGGATTGGCAATTGGATATGGCAGCAAGATTGGAAAAAGATGTGCTCTCTTGAGGTATCAACTTATCCGAATCTTGTGTGAGAGTTCTTTGAAAATTTAAGGGGTAATCAAGAATCTATTGAGTCAATGGTAAAGGGGGTGCAGATTTCTTTATCTGAGAGAAAACTCGGGCAAATCTTGGAAGTGCCTAGGGCAGGAATCTGCTATCTAAACTTGGATGATAAAATTAAAGCTTTAAAATATGTATTAAAGAGGGAGATGTATCAAATATTAAGCAAGTAATTGCAAATCAATTATCTGTGGAGATGAGGCTACTGCACAACATAGTCAACCACATATTCTTTCATAAGATCGGGCATTAAGATTGGGTTGCTAAGAGAGAGTTGGCAGTAATGTTCTACTTGATTCAAGGGATTGCAATGAACCTACCCTCAATGATGCTTCAACAAATCAAGGATATGGCAAATAGATCAAAAGCTTGTCTCCCATACAGCATGGTATTTACTTTAATTTTCAAAGACTTTCGAGTTGATCTTGAGGGAGAAGATTTCAGAGAACTCATGCGTACTGACTATTTTAATGCTAAGACCTTGCATCGTATGAAGATTTATAAGATTCATGATAGATAGATTTGGATGGAGTCGGGACAGGAGTAGGCCAAAGGAGAAGTTGAGGGTGAAGAGGGAGAGCACTTGGATGATTTTGTGCCACAAGGATCATCCTCCTCTAGCTACTGCATGTGGCTCACCATCAATAGCACGCCCCTCTTCAGCACCTCCTCTAGCAGTATCATAGTATTTCTCAGCTCCAGCCTCTCCCTGTTGGAATTTCATGTCGGGGCATGTATGTATATTTCAAAATTTTTCTTTTCTAAGTATTGCAGCGGAATAAAAAATTAAAATATCTTTTAATCTAAATCATGTATGCATAAAATATAGAACACAAGGATCTACTTCATATGCTGAAATTGAACACATGCTGAATTTCAGTATGTGATCGAATCACATATTTATTTCACAATTTTTTTCTTCAAATTTGAATCTGGAAGAGAGTAGGTTCTCCTTTAGCTGTGCAAGTGTCTGGCTTCTATGGATATCCACTCAGGATTAGCTTAGAACAACTCTCTTTGGTGTTGATCTTTCTTCTATAAGAATGATCATCCTGCGAATCTGAATGAAGCCTGGATCACGATCAACTCTTTGATCCTTTTCTTGATCTTTTTTTTCTCTTCTTCTCTTACTCTTCTTTCCTTGATTATGAAGCAATCAAGATTTGGAAACCAGCAAGCAAAGGGGACGCCTAAACTCCTTTTGGGCATGGAAGATGGAAGACGCCCAAACTTCTTGGGCGTTGGAGCTAGAAGAGAGAAGAGAAAGGGGGTGTGGGGAGGTCTCATGGGAGGCATGGGCTGTAAGAAATCAGAAGTAAAAAATTTTGGAGAAGGCCTCTTTAAATAGGCAAAAGTTTTGAATCCTATTCAAAATCTAATAGCCTCTTAATACTAGTTCTACTTGCATTAGAAATTCTTATTCTCTTAGTTATTTAAACCGCTTTAGGAGATCCATTAGGTGCTAACTGTTGGAGTCTTTGCATCCACTTTTTCACATGCTACATGAGGCCTAGGGGTGCCCCATGCTGATCCCACACGTCTTTTTTTAAGGGGACATATCTAATTTGATCAAATCAAGTAGCGCCCCATGCAAACAATCAAAAAAATTGATTAAATATTTGATCTCTTAATTTATATGATCCAAAACTCTAGGCATGCAATAATTGGAGCTCAATGAATCTAGTTCATTTAAATTATTAATAGGTAATAAATTTGAATTAATCTTGTCAAATAACTAATTCAAATGCAAAGAGAAAATTAGGTCCAACCATGTGCTAACAAGATTATCCTGAACCTAATAGAATTTTTTCAAACTCAATTGAGACTTTATAAGTCTAGTTGCTTATTTCAAATATAATCTCTTTGTGTGCGATCCTATAGGTTCAATTCTATTTGGTAATGAGATATACAATGATCTCTATCATAGTATCATTGAAATTCTTTTCAATGGATCAGAATAATTTCACTTTAACTCATCAAGGATTATCGATCCTAAGCAATCCTAGTGAGCTCTTATAATCCACCAGTGATATCTAGCAATATGTAATAGCAATCCAGTAGAACCGAAAAAGAATCTTAAGGTGTAGTTAACATGTGATTCAATCTCTTTATTATGAGTCTTGACTAGATGGCAGGTTATGGATAAATCATCAAACTTCATCATCAGTCATATGATAAGTTCGATTAGCTTAAGTCTAATTATGATTCTCATAGAAATTCTTTTTCATCAATCACATTGCTGTGGCCACAGACTCTTGGATTTAGTCTCTCAAATCTCATAGGATTACTCTTTATTAAGATCGATAGATTCCATCTAGATGCGCATCCTACTCCTATAGTGGACCAACTATCGTCAATATCCACTACAAGGTCCCAATGAATCTATGTTTATGTGTCAGTCAAACTTTAGCAGTCTCACTACAAGCAGTCGTTCCATTGTAGGTCAAAGGACTACTCACACAACTACAGCATCGAGACAATCACTAACGATTGATTAGAAATCCAAGTGATCTTTTGTATGGTGACACTTAGTACTGGTTATTCTCTAATACTATCCATACTCGTCGCTCAATATCTCTACATGGTAGATCAAAGACTCATCTATCCCGAAGGAAGCGATCTGTGTGCTAGTTTATTTGGGTCGATCACCGTCCTCATGATGATACTATAACTGTGAGCATTTAGGAATTAATTATACATACCTTTAATTCTCAATACCTTTGAGAATATGTGTCGAAGTATTAATTCCATGGATGATTCAAGGACATATTATTCTTGAACGAAAATGAAACTTATCCTTTTATTGATCAAATCAATATATTAAATATAAAATTGTGTCCTATACTTACTACAATGTATCAGCCAGATTAGCTTCTAGGACATACATCTAATAATCTCTCACTTGGACTAAAGCCAATTGGTCATTAATAAGTTCCATCTTTTCAAGGTAGACTTTCATATTTGGCTGGCTCAATTGCTTTATCAGTGGATCTGTCATGTTGTCCGCGAAGTCTACTCTTCGTATCTCAATATATTTTTTTCGATGTAGTCGCGTATGATATGGAACCACCGTTCGATGTGTTTTGATTTCTGATGAGACTTCGGCTCCTTAGCAAGTGCTATGGCTCTATTGTTGTCGCAATAAAGTGGTATGGCATCTGATATCATAATCCCAAGCTCCGCAATGAACTTCTTGAACTAAAAGTCTTCTTTTGCAACATCTGAAGTAGCATTATATTCAGTTTCTGTGGTCGAGTCTGCTACGATGAATTGCTTGGAATTCTTTCAACTGATTGCACTACCATTGCATGTGAACACAACAAAAGGTAATGAATACCAACATGCAGAGGGAATTTGGCAAAGAGACAAGACGCCAAGCTGAAATTGGAGTGGAGGCCTACTCTACTGCCATCTTTGACATGGCATCATCCCATGATTCATGGATGATAAGATGACTCACCGTGTTGACATTGCCTGTGATCGGAAAATTTGATGTGGATGGTGCTTGCTTGGACTGCATCACCTCCATATGGGTGTCATCACCTAGAAGGTCTAGTGGGTGACCACCTAGGCCCTGCTCAACTACAGCCTCTCTCCCATGAGAGGGGTGGCTGCTGATTCAAAAGCAACAGTTTTGCAACGTGACCTTGTGCAATGTAGTGGTGAGGGTCATGTTAGACTTCACACCAATGAAACCTAGGCAAGGAGTCTTCATGGTTGCAAATGTAATAAATACCCTAGGGACCTAATGAGGCCACTTGGTCTATAAATATAATCTCCTTGCATTTGACTTTTGCTGATGTGGCATGTAATGATGCTGTAGGACCCAATGGACCCCCATCACGCATGTCAGCCAGAGTAAGTGGAACTACCATATCTATGCTTCAACTTCTTGCACTTACTGCTGCCAAAGTCACAGGTTGAGTCCACACTGAAAAGACTCATCTCCATGGGTTGCACCCTAGCAGAGCCTCATTCAAGGAAGCCTCGAGTACCAAGACTTTAAGGTGCTTTCTACCCTATCAAGGCCCTGTGTCAGATGGTCTTGACCCCTAATTTGGCATTTAGCCAGCTTCCTAGGCATCTCCTAACGGCCTTTCCCTAAATTAGCTACCATCTTAGATCCTTCATTGAGGTGACTCAATGGTGAACCGCCCTTCCTTACTTTCCATGTTAAGCAGGACTCTGAGCCAACTTGATAGGGCAAGGCATTATGACTCCACTTGTTTGATAACTTGGTCACCCACCAGAAATCTTGTTCACTCTTTGCAGAGGCACTTACATGCCATAGGACCATAGAGTGTCTCCACCAACATAGACAAAAGAGATGCCATTGCCAGTGATGAACCGCACCCAGTGGGCTGTCCTTGTGTATACCTTTCTTGCCCCATTTTGTCAGTAGGATGGTATCTAGGGCACCTATCATCCTTTCTTGGCCTTCCAAGAAGAGTTACTCTAGTTGGCCATAATTGGTCCAACTACAACTAAAGCACACAATGCCCATAACCTCATAGACAAAAGTATATGGCACCCTAGTTTCTTGTACGTCGGCCATGATTATGAGAAATCAATGGATTCATGAGGTCCACTTGCATAGCCAACCAGGTAGAATTTGTCTTGGCAATCCTTTTCATTGTCATAGTCTCGGTGCACATAATTCGTCTTGGTGATCCATTTCATTGTCGAAGTCTCAATGCACAAATCAACCTATAGGGGAGCACCAACCACTAAGGCAATGTCGAAGGGTTCCCCATACTCCCAAGAGAGTCATGACATCTGCATCCACAAGACCCAGTCTTTATTGTGTTCGTTGAATGGACAAAGTTCAATTGCAAACCTCTTGTGCAAGCATGTAGCTGGTGATTGTCCAAAGACCTGCCATCCATAGTTTAAACATGTCCCGTTCACCCCCAAAATGGAAGCTAAAAATATCTTTCAGCACCTTTAAGAGCTGGAACTCTTTCTCCAAGTTTTACTTGAGCTTGTGTTCTTGAGCCATGTAAGCCAGTGAAGGTTGACAACCCGAAAAATTTCCGATGAAGCAAAGTTGCCATGGTTGCCTGATCTAAGCCAACTCAGCTTCATTAAAGACAATATTCTTTGTAAACCATGGCTGAAGATGCTTGATGTCGGCCAGTGTGATCTCTTGGGTCTCCCACCAAATCCGAGGTCCTCCCTTGGCCATCACGGCCCACTACCATGTGATTGCACCTTTCAGTCTTATCAGAATCTTGTCACTTGGTGAAGGTGTTGAGGGTCCACGGCCCTGTACACTTGGCTTACTCATGGCCGCATGGTCGTTCATGAGATCCTCCTCCCATCACAACCCTTCTTACCTTTTCCCTCTCTATTGTTCCTTCATATTGTTATTAGTTAGCTTATTTACTAGATGAAAAATCTCGTTATGTTTTTGTTATAGCCCAAAACCAATTCAGCCCACCAAAGTCCAAAATATTAAAAAAAAAAAAAACAGAGGATTCAAATCGGGAAGAAGACTCCCGATAGGAGTCTTCTTCTCCGGCGAGGTCCGGGCAAGATCGGGAATCCTAGGACCCCTCGAAGTCCTAGGGTCCCCTATAAGAAGACTCTCTCTCCCTTGAGACCAAACATCGGCCTTTTTTCTCTCTCCTTCTCTCCGATTTTCTCGAATTAGAGCCGCGGACACCGTTTTGATTCTCGTCGTGATTACCCGCCGACGAGGTCACCGGAGGCCGGGGTGAGTCTTCCTTTCCTTCCTCTCTTCCTTCTCTATCTTTCCGTACCTTTGCTTGAGGCGGCCGGCGACGAGTGTCGCTGATTTTCGGTCGGGAAAGAGACTCTGTTTTTGAGCCTCTTTTTCTTTGATTTTCCGGCGCCGGCGATCGTAATCGACCGCCGGCCATACTCCTCCGTGACCGGGGGAGTGGCCCCCATCTGCCGTCGGCCTCCGCCGCGGCGGCCGTGGCCCGAACGGCCGGTCAAGGCCGGAGGACTGCCGTCCTCTGTTCGGCTTAGAAGGAACCAAGAGAAAAGAAGAAAAAGAAAAAGAAGAAAAAGAAAAGAGAAAGAAGAAAAAAAGAAAAAGAAAAGAGAAAGAAGAAAAAAAAAGAAAAGAGAAAGAAAAAAAAAAGAAAAGAAAAGAAAAGAAAAGAAAAAAATAAATAAATAAAATAAATAAATATATATATATTTATATATATATATAAACAAATAAATAAATAAATAAATAAATAAAAATAAAAAAAAAATGATGAGAGAGAGAGTTTCTCTCTCTTCTCTCTCTCCTTTCAGTCTGAACCTTGACTTTCTCTCTCTGAAATTGGTCTTTCTCTCTCTAGGTTGTTTCTCTCTCTTGATGGATTTTTCTCTCTCTAAAGTTATTCCTCTAAGATTAGCGTAGTGGAAGGCTTCATCCGATGATTTTGATCGAGTTTAGGGAAGAGTCTGATTTTAAGTGAGATCTTGATTTGGGATTTATTTAGATTGAATTTTGAATTAAAATTAATATAAAAAAACATAATTTTGGATAATAGGCACGGAAGAATCTCTTAGAAGTTAGTCGATCTGTTCATTCAGTGCTCCGTGAAAGGTAAGTAATGAATCATCTTCTCGAGATATTTCATAAATAAATAATTATTCTCTGAAATTATGTATGATTTATGAAATTATGTTTTGAAAGAAAAGTGCTTTTGAAATATTATGGTATGTCGATTTATGCACATGTTCAGTAAAATATTTATGATATATTATGATACAAAGTGTTTTGATACAGATCGAATTTATGCTCTCAGCCTAACTATGTTTCAGTGGGCCCCGCCAATGGGGATTATACGTTGGTACTCAGTGGACCCTGCCAGTGGGGGTTGTGCGCTGGTGTTTGTGGACCCTGCCAGTGGGGGTTGTGCGCTGGTATTTGTGGACCCTACCAGTGGGGGTTGTGCGCTGGTATTCTGTGGATCCCGTCAATGGGGGTTAAACGTTGGTCATAGTCGAGGCTGTTGAGTTACGAGTGTTTTGAATCGAATCGGATTTATGATTATATTGCATTAAATCAGCATGAAATATACTTTTATGTTTATTTGCAGTATTGTTCTTGAAAATTATATAATATCTGAAATATCTAGTTGAGATATTTGTTACTTACTGGGCTGTCTAGCTCATTACCTTTCTTTCTATTTTTCAGATTCAGATAATTAATTTCGAGCGTGGGAAGAAATATTGGGACAGAGCTTTTAGAGGCGAGATTTAGCATTGTCAACTTCATTGAACTTAGATTTATTGTTTTAGTAAAATTTTATTGGATGTAAGACATTTGATTTAATTACTTGAATTACAGTTGAATAATAATTATTTGAATTTATTCCGCTGCGATGCATTGATATCGTGATGAGATGCCTTGCATGCTTATGGAGAGAGTTCTTCATAAGTATGCGGCGGTTGCCATGACCCTCGATTCATAATCTCGGGTCGGGGGTGTGACAATTAATATGGTATCAGAGCATAAGTGGATAAATTATGACACATAGAATTAGACATAGTATGAGTGTAGGTGGGTAAACATTAGAAATATTGAGACGTTAAAGTATGACATCATAATAATAAAAACATCAAAAGATCAGTTAAGGGAGCAGTAGACAATAAGACTCAACAGATTGATGGTGAGCCGTGCTCCAGATGTGGCAAAAATCATGCAGACAAGGATTGCTATTGGAATACAGGTGCTTGTTTCAAATGTGGTCAGATGGATCATAAAATTGCTAGCTGTCCGCTAAATACTGAAAATCAAGTTGGCCAAAGAACTTATGAAGGACAACATAGGGGTGGTGGACAGATTTCTAAAAATCAGGGAAGAGTTTATGCGCTTACTCAACAGAATGCACAGGCTTCCAATACAATGGTGACAGGTATGAAAAATTTCGAGGACGAAATTTCTTTTTAGGGGTGAAGAATGTTATAGCCCAAAACCAATTCAGCCCACCAAAGCCCAAAATAAATAAATAAAAAAAAAAAATAGAGGATTCAAACCGGGAAGAAGACTCCCGATAGGAGTCTTCTTCTCCGGCGAGGTCCGGGCAAGATCGGGAATCCTTGGACTCCGAGTCCTAGGACCCTCGGAGTCCTAGGGTCCCTTATAAGAAGACCCTCTATCCCTTGAGACCGAACATCGGCCTCTTTTCTCTCTCCTTCTCTCCGATTTTCTCGAATTAGAGCCGCGGACACCGTTTTGATTCTCGTCGTGATTGCCCGCCGACGAGGTCACCGGAGGCCGGGGTGAGTCTTCCTTTCCTTCCTCTCTTTCTTCCTTATCTTCCCGTACCTTTGCTTGAAGCGGCCGGCGACGAGTGTCGCCGATTTTCGATCGGAAAAGAGACTGTTTTTGAGCCTCTTTTTCTTTGATTTTCCGGCGCCGGCGATCGTAATCGACCGCCGGCCATACTCCTCCGTGACCGGGGGAGTGGCCCCCGTCTGTCGTCGGCCTCCGCCGCGGCGGCCGTGGCCCGAACGGCCGGTCAAGGCCGGAGGACTGCCGTCCTCTGTTCGGCTTAGAAGGAACCAAGAGAAAAGAAGAAAAAGAAAAAAAAGAAAAAGAAAAGAGAAAGAAGAAAAAAAGAAAAAGAAGAAAAAGAAAAGAGAAAGAAGAAAAAAAAGAAAGAAAAGAAAAGAGAAAGAAAAGAAAAGAAAAGAAAAGAAAAGAAAAGAAAAATAAATAAATAAAATAAATAAATAAATATATATATTTATATATATATATAAACAAATAAATAAATAAATAAATAAATAAAAATAAAAGAAAAATGATGAGAGAGAGAGTTTCTCTCTCTTCTCTCTCTCCTTTCATTCTGAACCCTGACTTTCTCTCTCTGAAATTGGACTTTCTCTCTCTAGAATTTTCTCTCTCTAGGTTGTTTCTCTCTCTTGATGGATTTCTCTCTCTCTAAAGTTATTCCTCTAAGATTAGCGTAGTGGAAGGCTTCATCCGATGATTTTGATCGAGTTTAGGGAAGAGTCTGATTTTAAGTGAGATCTTGATTTGGGATTTATTTAGATTGAATTTTGAATTAAAATTAATGTAAAAAAATATAATTTTGGATAATAGGCACGGAAGAATCTCCTAGAAGTTAGTCGATCTGTTCATTCAGTGCTCCGTGAAAGGTAAGTAATGAATCATTTTCTCGAGATATTCCATAAATAAATAATTATTCTCTAAAATTATGTATGATTTATGAAATTATGTTTTGAAAGAAAAGTGCTTTTGAAATATTATGGTATGTCGATTTATGCACATGTTCAGTAAAATATTTATGATATATTATGATACAAAGTGTTTTGATACAGATCGAATTTATGCTCTCAGCCTAACTATGTTTCAGTAGGCCCCGCCAATGGGGATTATACGTTGGTACTCAGTGGACCCTGCCAGTGGGGGTTGTGCGCTGGTGTTTGTGGATCCTGCCAGTGGGGGTTGTGCGCTGGTATTTGTGGACCCTACCAGTGGGGGTTGTGCGCTGGTATTCTGTAGACCCCGCCAATGGGGGTTAAACGTTGGTCATAGTCGAGGCTGTTGAGTTACGAGTGTTTTGAATCGAATCGGATTTATGATTATATTGCATTAAATCAGCATGAAATATACTTTTATGTTTATTTGCAGTATTGTTCTTGAAAATTATATAATATCTGAAATATCTAGTTGAGATATTTGTTACTTACTGGGCTGTCTAGCTCATTACCTTTTTTTTCTATTTTTTTGATTCAGATAATTAATTTCGAGCGTGGGAAGAAATATTGGGACAGAGCTTTTAGAGACGAGATTTAGCATTGTCAACTTCATTGAACTTAGATTTATTGTTTTAGTAAAATTTTATTGGATGTAAGACATTTGATTTAATTACTTGAATTACAGTTGAATAATAATTATTTGAATTTATTCCGCTGCGATGCATTGATATCGTGATGAGATGCCTTGCATGCTTATGGAGAGAGTTCTTCATAAGTATGCGGCGGTTGTCATGACCCTCGATTCATAATCTCGGATCGGGGGCGTGACAGTTTTTATCTGAATTTTAAATTGTGCAGCGCTTTGATAGATGAGGGACATATATATATATGAAAGAAATGGCAAGAAATAAGATACAAAGAGGAAGAACTATTACAAAAATGAAGAACAGGAGAAAACAGAAGAAGAGTTAAAGATAAAAGAGGGCTAGAATGCCAAATAATGCACAACTCAACTCAACCAAGCCTTTATCCCAAAGTAGTTGGATCAGCTGCATGAATCTTTTTGCTCCATGCCCCTCTGTTTAGGGATAAAATGTCACTATCTACTTCAAATGGAGAAATGATGAAAAAAAATCCTTGAGTAGGGAGGTGGCCACCTATAGAGCTATTACAACTAATTTGGCCTAGAGGTCAAACAATAACTCCATACAATCAACAGCAAACCTGTTGCATCTATAACAGCCAAAATTACATTTGCTTTACTATTGAACTCCCAAACTAGAGCATAAAGTATAGTGCATGCTTCATCTAGAACATATACGTTATTCTTGATTATGCTTTAGAGAATCAACGTGAATATCAATCAGTTGATTTGTCTTATTGTGTTGCTGTTTGCTTATTTGCTATCATTCCCATAAAATCACTATTGACTTATATAAGCTTATTTTACAAATGTACTGCAAGGTTACTTGCAATGCAAATGCTTAATTGGTCATCACATCGTCTGTGTCAAGAATTGATAAGAAGATCATTCATCTCTTAGATTAAGGTCTTTAGTTTACAAGTTGCTAGAGCAAAAGCTTTTATTCAAAGCTTTTGCTTTGGATCTGGCAGTGAACCCTTGTTTTTAGTTCCTCAAATGCCAATTTCCATTCAATATCATGAGTTAGACATTTCATGGATCTATAACATATGGTGATCCAATAACATTCATCAGTTGTACGTGGTTTTTCAGATGATGTTCTTCTGTGTAAATAAATAAACAGAAAAAGGTCCACCCCCTAACATGAAGTCCATAAAGTGCATGAATGAAGTAAACAGAGTTGGAAACAAGCCGAGGAGATTTTTCATGATTTAACTGAGCAGATTACTGACATCAACTCTAAACTAAGGGTTATATAGTTTCTAGCCTTTGGAACTTTAGAGAAGACCAGTTGATGAGTAGACTTATTGGTCGCAGTGTAGGGTTCCTGCAACCATGAAGCGACCCTTCTTTCTGCTAGACCCAGAAATAATATTGTTGAAGTAGGAAAATGACAAAAAACAGTATCTATCTTTTCTTAAATGTTTCATGTATTTTGATGCCTTCATACTTGGTTCTAAAATATAACCATGACCTAGCCTTGTTGGTAAAGGTAAATTTTGCTTGTCACACTTCAATATTCTTATGATGATCATATTGTAACTGATTTTCTAAGTGTGCATGGATGTCTTGACTGCTTTTATCTACCTTATTTTGAAACTCTTGTATGATTTTTGTCCTATATAATTTTGCATTAGTTATAAACAAGCAATTTGCAATATTGAAGAAATTTTAAACGCAATCACCTTTCACTGCACATGCAACAGATATTCTCAAGGAGGAGATCCACATGGGCATGATTGGGTTCCCCCTGAGTGTGATGTGTCCATCAGACCAGGTTGGTTTTGGCACAGCTCGGAGCATCCGAAGTCAGCAATGGCCTTGCTTGACATATATTACAAGTCAGTAGGCAGGAACTGTCTGTTGATACTGAATGTCCCACCCAATTCATCAGGCCTGATATCTGACGAAGACCTTCAAGTGCTGCATGACTTCACTGCAATTCGGAGCACAATATTCTCCATTAACTTGGCTCAGAATGCCACTGTTACTGCAAGCAATGTGCGTGGAGGTATGAGTAATACACACTTTGGTCCCTACAATGTCCTCCAGCAAGGTATTTATGGTTACTGGGCTCCTGAGGAGGGTGAAACAGATTGGACAATATTACTGGACTTAGGTCAATCCGTAGCATTTAACGTACTGCAGGTCCAAGAGCCAATTCAAATGGGACAGCGAGTTATTAAGTTTCATGTTGATATTTTGAGAAACGGAAGGTGGACAACAGTTGTATGTGGCACAACTATTGGGTATAAAAGGCTGCTTCAATTTCCAATGGTTGAAACTCGGTTTTTGTGGTTCATCATTGATGATTCGCGTGCCGATCCATTGATCTCATACATTGGCATCTACCTGGACCCCTTTACTGTCATTAATGATCTTCCTAGTACTGTTGTGCACTCTTCTTTCAATGACACCCAAGCAATTAAGCTATCAACATATAAACATTCTGGCAATGCAAGCATAGCAACAATTTAGGATTCAACAATATTTCTTTTATTGAAGGCTTTTTTAGAGCACCGAAGTCCAAGTATCTCCTGAATCCTCCGAATGTAGGATCGTACGAGCAGCTAAAAGCATGGGCAATAGATCCCTGCTGTTAGTCTGGGAATTCACTGGCTCTCCCAAAAGTATCACTTGAACTCTTGAAGTTTGGTAGCCTGGACCTTGAAGAGGTTTTTTCAAGCATGCCGAACCATGTACACACAAAACTTTGGATCTAAACACTTGCAAAGTTAAATTGATCTTTCTTCCATCAGTTGTCTGAAATTTGTGGTATTTCCCTTTGTTAATGCAATCACTGACGTTGCTCATCCTGGTGCTATGGAAGCAGCAACAGAAGTGTTTGCATTGTAGGTGGAAGTATTTTGAGCATCTTAAGTGTTTGCAATGGAATAGAATTTATATGTATTCTTGGGCATATTATCATGCTTTGATATTCATGTTGTGAATATGTAGACGAAATTCACATGTTGATTACCCGGAAATCTAAATTGAATGCTAATTTGAGCGGAAGAACAAATCATCTTTATTGCTGCAGTTATCACTAGAACAAGCTTAGTTGATCCTTCCTTTGTTGGTTGTATCCTGCTGATGGATTGTATTCTAGCTAATGGCCTCTGGGAAACATTGTCATTCTATGCAAAGTGGATCTAGGTATGTCCTTTGGTGTCTCGATATCATCTCAAACCCTATAAGTCTTGGTAATTTTCTGGGAGCACGAGTCATCTCTACAATTTATGTTGTTCGTGTGCTTTACAAACTGCATGAGCAGTTGTGCAACATGTGTGAGTGCTAAACATAGCTAGGAGTTTCTGTGAGTAGTGGGGTTAACCCTCTCGGTGTTCATAGGCAGTTATTTACAGTTATTTCTAATGTAGTTAGGTAGTTTTTATGTAACTTCTATTTGTAGTGGCTGAATTTCTGCATTAGTGGATAGTTTCTTGCAGTATGTCAGTTATGTTTTTAGTCTATATGTATCTCTGCTGTACATTGGATTTAATATGCAATAACAAGTAACGAATTTCAGTCTACTTTTTTCTTGTTGTTGTTGCTTTTCTTTTTTGCATACCAACTGTTTGCTGTAATAAGAAATACAGCTTCAAATAACAATAATTGGTATCAGAGCCTCCTTCTTAAGGGATCTGTGAGTGACCTTGTGAGAGTATCCGAGTGAATCTATACACAAACCAAACCTATTTAGTGAAAAACCTTCAAGCCATGGAAGTAGAAGCTGGTTTTTCATTTGTTGCTTGTCTTTTATGGAATTGATGTGTGTCATAACACATCAAAATTAACCCTATTCACTACTATGTAGATAGGGTGAGTCGAGATCGTATCCGCAGGGATCTTAGTTGATTATTTTGAAAATACAAAAAATAATAATAAATTATAAAAAAAAATAAGAAAGAAAAGAAGCATGAAAAATAAAATTACTTTTCATTAATCTAATAAAGAAGCATACATAAAGAAAAAAAATAAAATTGCGATACAAGACAACTAAACCAAATTGATCTTCTTGCTGCGTCCGATGGTGGATGTATCTCCTTGAATCCTTCGTCTTCCTCCGTGCAGACAGCGACAAGATGGCTGTAAGGCTTGGTATAGGAACTCCAAGGAAGAAAGATTGATGGAAGCGGATATGTAACAGAGAAAGGGTAGCGGCACTAGGATTAGAACCTCTCCTAGATTTGATGGGATGTAGAAAAGGGATCTATAGAGGAATATATTGTGTTAGTGTTAGTACCTCTCCTAGACTTATGAAGAAGAGGAAGATGGAGAGAGAAAGAGAGAAGCTTGAAGAGAACTTAGGCGTTGGCTTGATTGAAAAAGAGGGAGGTCTTGGGGTTCTATTTATAGAGTGAGGATGTTAGGGTTTCATGAAAAGAGATATGGGAGTGTGAATAAGGATCCTTGGATTTTCATATTGATTCTCCTCCGTTGATCAATAAGTCATGTTCACACTTAGTTTCATTTATCTTTTAATTTGAATTTTTGATTTGAGAGGTTGCTTCTTGGTCCTTGATCTTTAAGTTGCGTTCACACTGAAATAAGAGCTGATTGCTTGGTTCACTCAAATCTGAACCAATTTGAGTCCAAATTGAATCGTATGAACCCAAACTCCCAATCACATGCAAAATAGACTAGATAGCATTAAATATTTAATAAAATAACATTAATGATTACAATATTTAGTGCCTCTAGCATCCTAAATTAAGTATTCATCATACCTCCCAATTTGAACTTTACTCGTCCTCGAGTAAAATAGATACACTAGCATTGTACACCAAATTGTCCTTAAATTGAAAGTTATCCTAGACATTCCTAACTATAGTTGATATCCGGCTAGATCATTAAAGAGATACTTCATTAGATTATCAATTCGACCCAATTAATGGTTGAGTATTAGTCATAAAATTTTTAAAGATCTTCTTTCACCGACTTCCCACTCTACTCTTTAAGTCCTCAAACTTGATGTGAGCAGGGTTTATTGTCTTCTTACAATTTAGTCCATTTATTCTCTTTATCTTTTTTTTTGAAAAAATATTTACATGTATAGTCAGTGTAATGTCCTAACCCCTTAAGCTTTCTAATTGATTCTTATAGCGAGTTTTAAGCTAATGACTCCCAAACCAGTTGGCTTTAGGGCATTAGGTGTAAGGCACCCCTTAGGCTTACTAACTCAAGTCAAAAAGGCTACGAGTTAAAACTGACTATACAAGAGGTTTCTTCACATTCTCATCTTTTGATGCGAACAACAATGCTTAGTTAGGCGAAGGGATCCAGTTACTTAGTGAGAAATGTTAAAAATCTTTTTTTTTTATTTTATCTCTCTTTCTTTTTTTTTACATATCTCGACCTTTCCATCTATACCCCCATAAAGCAGATTCTTCATTGAGATGGTGGGAAAAGGGTTCTAGAATCACTTCAAAATTTAGTCTGGTCTAAATTCTTCCATTAATTGGGTGTCCTTAATAATTTTTTTCTCGATATCTCTAAAATTATCTAGATCGTTAATCATTTATTGATTAGAGTGCCTAGTTAACTTCAAATTGAGACAAAATTTAGATGCACAAAATTAATTATTTCTGACCATACTCGAGGACTTAATTAGTTATTCTCTCCCCCAACTTAATTTTCATTGTCCCCGATAGAAGAAGAGAATCATAACAAAGCAAAAATAGAGTGTAACAAAAAAGGACACCACCTGAGTTCGATGTGTGTAATGTTGATTAAGATGTCGTTCATTGCTGGGCTAGTATGTTCTTGACTCCATTGATCATGGTGCTCCTCCCAACTTGGCTAATTGTCCTTTTCAGAAATTTTTATAAAATAAAAAGAAATTGGATAGCTGAAAAATAAAATATTGGGTTGCCTCTCAACAAGCGCTAAGTTTAAGGTCTTCTGCCAGACCAAGCAAAGTTTCATTGTAAACTAGATCCTGTAATTTAATTGAGTCAACTTGCTCGTCATCTTTAATTTCATCCACATAATGTTTCAATCGTTGGCCATTTACTTTGAAGGTGTTTCCCTGTTTAGGATCTTTGATTTCAATTGCTCCATGAGGGAACACCTGAGTTACGACATATGGTCCATCCCAACATGAATAGAGTTTTCAGGGAATAGTCACAACCTCGAATTATAAAGCTATACTTTTTGATTAGGTTCAAACATTTTTTGTGAAATATATTTATCATGATAAGCCTTAGTTCGAGCCTTATAAATTCGTGAACTCTCATATGCTTCATTGCGTAGCTCTTTTAATTTGTTCAATTGTAGTCTCCTATTACTAGCATTTTTCATATCAAAATTGAATTGCTTTATGGCTCAAAATGCGTGGTGTTCTAGCTCTACCGACAGATGGCAGACTTTTCCAAAAATGAGTCGGTAAGGAGATATTCCTATCGAGGTCCTATATGCAGTACGGTAGGTCCATAATGCATCGTCTAATCGTCCAGACCAATCTTTTCGATTAGGCCTAACCATCTTCTCAAGAATTCGTTTGATCTCCCTGTTGGAGACTTCTACTTGGCCACTAGTTTGGGGATGATATGGTGTGGCAACTTTGTGAATGATTCCATATTTCTTCATTAAACTTTCAAAGTGCCTATTCGTGAAGTGTGTATCTCCATCACTAATAATGGCTCTTGGGCAACCAAATCGACTTAAGATATTCTATTGGATGAATTTGATTACCATCTTGTGATCATTCGTTCTGGTTACCATAGTCTCAACCCATTTAGATACGTAATCTATCACAACCAAAATATATTCATATCCATAGGATGGAGGAAAAGGATCCATAAAATCGATTCCCCAAGCATCAAAAACTTTCACGACTAAGATAGGAGATAGGGGCATCATGTTTTTTTTAGAAATATTTTTCGTTTGCTGACAGCGCAAGCACTCAAGGCAAAATTTATGTGCATCCTTAAATAATATCGACCCGTAAAACTCACTTTGTAACACTTTTGCGGCCATTTTCTTCCCACTGAAATGTCCCCCGCATGCATGAGAGTGACAAAAGGTAAGTATACTTTGATACTCACCCTCAGGAACACAGCATCGAATCACTTGGTCAGGGCAATGTTTGAACAATTCGGGTTCCTCCCAATAATAATGTTTGACCTGTGAGAAGAATCGATCATTTTCCTGTTTTGTCCAATGGAGAGGAACTTGCCCTGTTGCCAAGTAGTTAATGATGTGGGCAAACCATGGGATTTGGTCAGAGGATGTTGCAAAAAGTTATTCGTTAGGAAATTGCTCCTTGACTTCATCTGTACCCATCGTATGATCAACTAAGATTCTAGAAATGTGATCAGCGATCACATTTTCAAAATCTTTCTTGTCTTGAATTTCTAGATCAAATTCTTGAAGCAGAAGGATTCATCTGATCAATCGTGGTTTAGTATCTTTCTTTGAGAGTAGATGTTTCAAAGCCGCGTGATCAGAATATACTAGAACCTTAGACCCTAACAGATATGAACGAAATTTATCAAGGGCAAATACCACCACTAGTAGCTCTTTTTCTGTCATAGTGTAGTTCAATTGAGCATCGGATAGAGTTTTGCTAGTATAATAGATCACATGGGGCTCCTTATTGATTCTTTGACCTAAGATGGCCCCTATTGCAAAATCGAAAGCATCACACATGATTTCAAATGGGAAGGACCAATCAGGAGGTTTTATTATGGGTGCTGTTGTCAGGGTTGTTCGTAACATGTAGAAGGCTTGTAGACATTCTTCATTAAAAATAAATGGTGGATTCTTGGCCAGCAGATTGCATAAGGATCTTGATATTTTGCTAAAATTTTTAATGAAGCATCTGTAAAATCCAGCATGACCTAAGAAAGATCGTATTTGTCGTATCGAAGTGGGGGGTGGTAGTTTTGAGATGATCTCAATTTTTGCTTTATCTACCTCAATCCTCCTTTCAAAAATAATATGTCCCAATATGATTTTTTTTCGAACCATGAAATGGCTCTTTTTCCAACTTAAAACCAAATTTATCTCCGTGCAGCGCTTAAGGACTTTGGAGAGGTTATGAAGATAATCCTCAAAAGTGGTTTCAAATACAGAGAAATCATCCATAAATACTTCGAGATATTTATCCATCGTATCTGAAAAAATGGTCAAAATGCACCGTTGAAATGTAGCGGGTGCATGGCAGAGTCCGAACGGCATACATTGAAAAGCGAAAGTGCCGTAGGGGCAAGTGAAGGTGGTCTTCTCTTGATCATCCGAAAATATAGGTATTTGATTGTACACCGAATAACCATCTAGGAAACAAAAAAAATGTTAACCTGCTAGCCGTTCTAGGATTTGATCGATGAAGGATAATAGAAAATGATCCTTTCTAGTAACGGCATTGAGTTTCCTATAGTCAATGCACACTCGCCAACTAGATGGTGTGAGAGTGGGAAGCAATTCACCTTCTTCATTCTCCACCACAGTAATACCTGCTTTTTTAGGTACTACTTGAGTAGGACTGACCCATTTACTATCGGATATGGGGTAGATGATTCCAGCATCTAACCATTTTACTACCTCTTTCTTCACTACTTCTCGCATATTTGGGTTTAGTCTCCTCTGTATGTTTCGATGGGGTTTGGTATCTGCCTCGCAATGAATATGTTGCATACAGATGGAGGGATCAATTTTTTTTAGATCGGCAATGGACCAGCCGATAGCCTCTTTATTTTTCTTCAAAACACCAACCAATTGTGCTTCTTGATCCGGGGTCAAGTCTGATGCAATGATCACCGGAATGGTGTCATTAGGTCCTACGAATGCATACTTGATTGTGGCCGAAAGTGGCATTAATTCTAGTGCAGGTGGTGATTGTAATGATGGGGCTGTGGGTGTATTGGCTAATGCAGGCAATGGCTCATATTTGATTATCCAATGGGGAGTAGTTTCATCACTTGATGTATCAACTAAAATGTTTACTTCTTCACTACCTCCCTCCATATCACAGTCGTCCACTCCAAAGTACGTCAAATGGGTGTCTCAAAAATTATGTGCAAAAATCATTGATGTTGCTTCTTCTATAATATCCTTGAATGTATCTATCTCGAAGCAACTATCCATTGATGGTCCTTGGGATGCACTAAACATATTTAATCTCAGTTTCTTATTCCCAAATGATACGTCCATGACTCTTGTCTTACAATTGATGCACGCATTTGCCGTAGCTAGGAAGGGTCTGCCTAAGATAATAGAAATTTGCTTTGGATTGCCACTCAGTTCCATGTCAAGGACTAAAAAATCAACTGAAAAATAGAACTCATCTACCTTGATCAAAACATCATTGATCATCCCACATGGTGTCTTAATTTATCTATCAGCTAACTGTAGAGTGATCGATATGGGTTTCAATTCTTCGAATCCAAAAAGTTCATAAACCGAGCTAGGTAAAAGGTTCACACTCACCCCTAGATCTAGGAGAGCTTGTTCGATGTGAAGGTCTCCTATAATGCAAGAAATGGTAGGAGTACTTGGATCTTTAAGCTTTGGAGGGGTAGCGTGTTGGAATACAGAGCTAGCTTGTTCGGTGAGCCATACTTTCTTCAGGAGTTGTGATTAAGATTTATGTTTCTGAGTATACAATTCCTTCAAAAATTTTGCGTAAGCTGGGACCTGTTTGATTGCATCTAGAAGGGGGAGATTAATTTGGACTTGCTTAAATAATTCCAACATCTCATCAAGTCTTCCTCCTTTCTTATCCACAAGAGTGGGGGCTTTTAGGGCACTCAGAAATAGGGCTTTAGGCAAGTAAGATGATTTCGGTGCAGTTAGTCCCTTTTCTACTTTTGTGTCCTCCTTGCTCTTAGGTGATTTGGGCTTAGTCAGAGGTCTAGGGTTGGTCTCATTGATTTTACTCGTGTGTGCAATGACCTTCCCACTTTTGAGAGTCATGATTGATTTGGCGTGTTCAGAAAAAGTATCTAGAGTATTGGAGCTCTCAACCATGAATTATCCTCTCGGATTGCTCTCAGATTGGCTAGGTAATTTTCTTCCTTTTCTCCTACTGACTGCTGTTGCTAGTTGACCTATTTAGGTCTCTAGCTTAGCAATGGATTGCGTGTGGGAGTTAAGGGTCTGGGTGTTGACTTCTAATCATTCTAGCGCTTTTAGAACCTTATCCTCAAAAGCTGAATTGTGACCAGTGATAGATGGTTGAGGAGTATTTTGAAACTGATGGTATGGTCCATGCCTATATGTCGGGTTCTGATAATTTGGTCTAGGTACAGTAGGGCCAACCACTGGCTGTGATCTTCAGGAAAAATTTGGGTGGTTTCTCCAGCCGGGATTATACGTGTTCGAATATGGATCATTTTCTGATCTACGAGCTTGTTGGGCTTGAGCTTGCTGGATCTGCTCATACACAAATTCAGAAAATTGAGATACGGTTGGACATTCACTAACAAAATGAGTCGGGCTTGCACACAATGCACAAATATCTTGCACTGGATTAGGTAGAATCGAAGAGTGTCCGGTATTCAGAAGACGGTCTAATTTTTGGGACTTATCTACCTTACTGTGGATATCCATAACATTTTCAATCTGATAGATTTCACCTCTTTTCTGTTGAGACATGGGTTGTTCTCTAGAGGTGGTAGACATGTGATGTAGGGAGTTCTCACTAAGTATTTCAAAGAGCTGCCAAGCCTCGTCCTCACTCTTTAGCATGAATGTCCCACCACACGATGCATCGATCATTTGTCGGTGTTTCTCCGATAGACCATCGTAGAAACACTGAACAAGTTGCCATTTGGGGACAGCGTGGTGGGGGCATTTACGAATAAGATCTCTTAATCTTTTTCATGTCTCATGAAAAAGTTCACCATCCAATTGGGAAAAACTAGTGATGGCTTCTCTAATTTGATTTGTTTTTTCAATTGAAAAGTATTTCTTGAGGAATTCTCTCTGAAGATGGTCTCAAGTTAAAATAATTATGCAATCTAGGGAGTTTAACCAATGCTTGGCTTTATTTTTAAGTGAAAAAGGGAACAGTTTCAACCTGAGGGCATCATCGGAGAAGTTTTGGATTTTTACTGTGGAGCATATCTCAAGAAATTCGTCCAAGTGTTTATACGGATTCTCATTCGTCAGTCCATAGAATGATGGAAGCATTTGAATAATGCTGGACTTGATTTTGTATTGTACCATCTCCATAGGAGGAGGCTGGATACATGACGAGTAAGTGTAAGATGAGGGAGTAAAATATCCTCTCAATTATCGTGGTGTGTCAGTCTCTTGTTTTGGATCCATGATTTTAATTTGGTTTATTCGAATCATTTTTTTTAGCTCTAGGTCTGGGTGTAAATCAGGTTGTAATGATCGGCGTCCTAGCATGCACCCAAAAGATCTCATCGAGTTTTGATTTCAACAAGTTTTTTTTTTTGAAAGAGAAGAGGAGAGTAAGAGGGAAAAGAATTCTAAAGAAGAAAACTTAAGGAGTTCTAATGCTAAGAAGATAGAGAAGAATTAATTAGATTTGATATTTTTAGTCAACAATCAAGTGGTTCAATCAATTCTATCTATGGGTTATCCTAGATCTAGATAGCTCCTAACTGTCAAGGTCATCTTCAAGCACTCTAAGTAGCAGACTAGCCGCTCAACTGGTCAGATAAGTGTAAGGTTGGTGGGGGTCCCCCCATTGCTTTCCTTAGACACCAACTGTGTTGGCCAGGTTAGCGAACGAAATCAATTAATGAACCACCTTTCTTCAGGACGTAATCCCTGAACCACTTTCCTAGACACTAGTTAAATTGACTAACCTGAACTTGGTCTAACTTTTAGGGTTTCTTGTCCTACTGAGCTCGAGGATCCTTAAGGGTCAACATCTAATCGATTTTAAATTAGAAGTTTAGGTCAATGTAATTACAAGATGGTGATTTGTGGGCCAAGAAAGGGTGATGAAATCTCCACCTTATGTTGATTAGGGTTTTGCCCTTAAGATTTTTTTTTATGAAAATATGCAATGCAAAAGGAAAAGATGTCCAAACATGTTAAGTGGATTTTAAAATTTAATTGATTTATTTATATTAGTCAAGTGTTATGTATTATTATTGTATTTCTTTTATATTATATTATCTTTTTACAAGAAAAAATAAAAAGTAAGTTTTTAAATTAGGTTAATTAGATATTAGAAGATCAAGTGAATCTAACTAAATGAAAAGTAAATCATACTAAGATTAAAAGGCAAGTAGGTATTCTACAAATAAAGTAATAAATCAAATCTACTTTTAGGATAATAAATTATTCTAAGTTATAGAAAGCAGTAAATCACTAGGAATAATAGGCAATAATAAATAAGGTAACTACTTAACTATGCAAATAAGATAATCTCATAGTTAAGAATAAAAGGTAACTACGTAATCCAAATAAAAGACTAAGAATCTAATCTACTTATGAAATAAAAAATCACTAATTATATAAAACAGTAAATTATTCTAATATATAGAAAGCAGTAAATTGCTAGGTTATAGAAAGTAGAAAATATTTCTATGTATGCAAATAAAGAAATCTAAATATAAAATAGTAAATCTACCATATACGAAGAGTAATATGAGGCAGAAATTTTGAAAAAGAATACATAAAATGCAATCAAGCAATCTAAAGTAAAAATCTAGAAAGTAGTATTTTTTTTTTTATTTTATAGATTTTTTTTTCAAAACAATCACGTCAAAATTTCCGGCAACGGCACCAAAATTTGATGCATGTCGTAGCACACCAAAATTAATCTTACTCACTACTACGTAGATAGGGTGAGTCGGGATCATATCCGCAGGGATCTTAGTTGATTATTTTAAAAATAGCGGCACTAGGATTAGAACCTCTCCTAGATTTGATGGGATGTGAAAAAGGGATCTATGGAGGAATATGTTGTGCTAGGGTTAGTACCTCCCCTAGACTTATGAAGAAGAGGAAGATGGAGAAAGAAAGAGAGAAGCTTGAAGAGAACTTAGGCATTGGTTTGATTGAAAAAGAGGGAGGCCTTGGGGTTCTATTTATAGTGTGAGGAGACTAGGGTTTTATGAAAAGAAAGATGGGAGTGTGAATAAGGATCCTTGGTTCTTCATATTGATTCTCCTCCGTTGATCAATAAGTCGTGTTCACACTTAGTTTCATTTATCTTTTAATCTGGACCTTGGATTGGAGAGGTTGCTTCTTGACCCTTGATCTTTAAGTTGCGTTCACACTGAAATAATAGCTGATTGCTTGGTTCACTCAAATCTGAACCAATTTGAGTCCAAATTGAATCGTATGAACTCAAACTCCCAATCTGCAAAATAGACTAGATAGCATTAAATTCTTAATAAAATAATATTAATGATTACAATATTTAGTACCTCTAACGTCCTAAATTAAGTATTCATCAGGAATCACCTATCAGGTGTGGCCTGTGAGAATGGAGACTTACTTGGATGCATTGGACCTCTGGGAAGCAGTAGAGGAGGATTATGTGGTTTCTCCTCTGCCAAACAATCCCACCATGGCTCAAATCAAAAATCACAAGGAGAAGAAAACAAAGAAATCGAAGGCAAAGGCCTGCTTGTTTGCTGCTATCTCACCAACAATCTTCACCTGAATCGTGACCCTTGGTTCAGCAAAGGCTATCAGGGACTATCTCGAGGAATACCAAAGAGATGAAAGGATCAGAGGAATGCAGGTGCTGAATTTGATAAGGGAGTTCGAGATGTAGAAAATGAAGGAGTCAAAAACAATCAAAGAGTATTTTTACAGACTTCTAAGCATTGTCAATAGGGTAAGATTGTTAGGTTCTAAACTTTCTGACTCTAGAATAGTTCAAAAAATTCTTGTTACGGTGCCTGAAAGGTTTGAGGCAATCATCTCTTCCTTAGAAAATGCTAAGGATCTATCTAGGATTACCTTGGCAGAGTTGTTAAATGCTCTGTAGGCACAAGAGCAAAGAAGGCTCATGAGGCAAGATGGTTCCGTTGAAGGAGCATTACAAGCTAAGCATCAGAATGGTGGCAAAGGCAAGAAGAAGAATGATAAGAAACACTCAACGACAAATGGAGAATCTGCTGCAAACAACAACAGCAGTAGTGGTGGCAGCAAGAAGGAAAAATTCCCTCCATGTCAACACTGTGGTCGCAAAAGTCACCCTCATTACAAGTGCTGGAGAAGATCTGATGCAAGATGCAGTAAATGCAATCAGTTAGGCCACGAGGATGTGATTTGCAAAGGCAAAAATCACCAGCAAGGAGTTGAAGCTCAGATTGCAGATCAAGAAGAGGAGAATCAGCTTTTCGTGGCAACATGCTTCACTGGCAAGAGCTCAAGTAAGAGCTGGCTCATTGATAGCAATTGCACTAATCACATGACTCATGATAGAAGACTTTTCAAAGAGCTGGACAGGACAGCAATCACAAAAGTCAGAATTGACAATGGAGATCATATTGCCATCAAAGGAAAGGGCACAATAGCAATTGAAAGTTGTTCAGGTACAAAAACAATCCCTGATATTCTCTATGTACCTAATATTGATCAAAATCTGTTGAGTGTTGGTTAGCTAATCGAGAAGGGCTTCAAAGTACTCTTTGAGGACAGACATTGTCTCATCAAAGACGCAACTGGTCAGAAGATGTTCAAGGTCAAGATAAGAGGCAAAAGCTTCTCCCTCGATCCAATGGAGGAGGAGCAGGCTGCTTTTCCTACTTCAGAAAGCACAACAAAGGTTTGGCACAAGAGGCTAGGCCATTTTCATCACCAAGGAGTGCTGTATATACAGAAGAAAGAATTGGTGAAAGACTTATCTCATCTTGAAGAGCAGCTGCCAAATTGCCAAGCTTGTTAATATGGCAAGCAAATTAGGTTGCCATTTCCTAAATCAACTTGGAGAGCTACTCAAAAGCCATAGTTAATTCATACGAACTTAGCAAGACCTCAGAGAACACCTTCACTCAAAGGTAGTCTCTGTTACATTGTCTTTATTGATGATCTAACTAGGATGAGTTGGATTTTCTTTTTGAAGTTCAAATCAGAGGTTGCGGCTATGTTTTGAAGATTCAAGGCAAAGGTTGAGAATCAAAGTGGCTGCAAAATTCAAGTTTTGAGGTCCGACAATGGCAAGGAGTATACCTCAGAACAATTCAACATGTTTTGTGATGAAGCTGGAATTGAACACTAACTTACTGCTCCTTATACTCCACGATAAAATGGAGTTAGTGAAAGGAGGAACAGATCCATCATGGAGATGACCCGATGTATGTTGCATGAGAAAGGGCTACCAAAAAAATTTTGGGCAGAAGCAGTAAATACTGCTATGTTTCTTCAAAATAGACTTTCCACAATAGTAGTGAATGATCAGACACCATTTGAGGCATGGCATAGGTATAAACCTTCATTGCAATTTTTGAAAGTTTTTGGTTGCTCATGCTTTACCTATGTGCCATAGGTTAAGCATGATAAGCTGGATAAGAAGGCTATTCCTAGTATGTTTGTTGGTTACAGCATAGTCTTGAAGGTTTATAAAGTGTTTCAGCCTCAAATAGGAAACATGATGATAAGTAGAGATGTGCATTTCATGGAAAATGAGCAGTGAAGCTGGAAGAATCAAAAGGAGAATCAGAATGCTGATCCTTTGTAGAATTCAAATGAATTGGTGGATGAACCTCTGATCAGAGGTACTAGATTACTCTCTGATATTTATCAAAGATGCAATATTGCAGTATGTCAATCTGCAGGTTATAAGGAGGCAGAAAAGGACCCAAAATGGATAGCTGCAATACAGGAGGAGCTATCCATGATCGAAAAAAAAATAAAACTTGGAAGCTGGTTGATCGGCCACAAAATAGAAAAGTGATTGTAGTTAAATGGATGTTCAGAACCAAGCTAAATGCTGATGGTTCTATCAACAAACATAAGGCAAGGCTTGTGGTGAAAGGCTATGCTCAAATCTTTGAGGAAGACTACTCAGACAAGTTTGCACCAGTAGCTAGACTTGACACAATCAGGTTGCTGCTTGCTGTTGCAGCACAAAGAGGCTGGAAAGTATATCAAATGGATGTTAAGTCTACATTTCTCAATGAATTTCTGCAAGAAGAGATTTATATCGAGCAACCTGAAGGCTTTGCTGCAAAAGGATAGGAGAACAAGGTTTATCTGCTCAAGAAGGCTCTCTATTGTTTAAAACAGGCACCAAGAGCTTGGTATAGCAGAATTGATGAGCATATGCTAAGTTTAGGCTTTAAGAAAAGTCTTTCAGAATTTACTCTCTATGTCAAGCATTATGGTGCTGACATTCTTATCATTTCACTCTATGTTGATGATCTCTTGGTTACAAGAAGTAATGCAGGTCTCATTGATGAATTTAAGCTAGAAATGATGAAGGCTTTTGAGATGACTGATCTTGGATTTATGGCCTACTTCCTTGGAATGGAGATCAAGCAAAATCATAATGAAATTTTCATCTATCAGAGAAAATATGTCAAAGAAATCCTCAAGAAGTTTCACATGGAAGATTGCAAGGTCACGAGTACTCCTATGAATCAAAAGGAGAAGCTTTGCAAAGATAATGGAGCTGAGAAAGTGGATGAGGCATTCTACATAAGTCTAATTGGTTGCCTGATGTACCTCACAGCAACAAGGCCTGATATCTTGTATGCTGTGAGTATTTTGTCACGGTTCATGCATTGTGCAAGTGAGTTGCACTTAAAGGCTACAAAAAGAGTGGTCAGATATGTCAAAGGGACTATCAACTATGGTGTCAAATTCAGCAAATGCCAAAATTTCAAGCTGCTTGGGTATTCCGATAGTGATTGGGTAGGATCTCTAGATGATATGAAGAGTACCTTAGAATATTGTTTCACTTTTGGTTCAGACGTTTTCTTATGGTGTTCCAAGAAACAAAAGATCGTGGCACAATCAACTGCAGAAGCTGAATTCATAGCTGCAACAGCTGCAGTTAATCAAGCTTTATGGTTGAATAAGATCATGTGTGATCTGAATATGGAGCAAAAAGAAAGCACCAAGGTATTTGTGGACAATCAGGCTGCTATTTCTATCTCACATAATCCGATCTTTCATGAAAAGACCAAATATTTCAACATTAAGTTGTTTTTCTTAAGGGAGGTACCGAGAAATGGTGAAGTTACTCTACTGCATTGCAACACTGAGGACCAGATGGCTGATATCTTCACCAAGCCACTCCTATCAGTAGGTTTGAGTTTTTGAGGAAGAAACTCAAAATCTGCAGTTCGGAAGAAACTCGAAATCTGCAGTTCCTAATGCAACGAGGAGTGTTGTTCGTGTGCCTTAGAAACTGCATGAGCAGTCGTGTAACGTGTGTGAATGCTAAACATGGCTAGGAGTTCCTGTGAGTAGTAGGGTTATCCCTCTCCATGTTCATAGGCAGTTATTTACAGTTATTTCTAATGTAGTTAGGTGGTTTCTATGTAACTTCTGTTTGTAGTGGCTGAGTTTCTGTATTAGTGGGTAGTTTCTTATAGTATGTCAGTTATGTTTTTAGTCTATATATATCTCTGCTGTATGTTGGATTTAATATGCAATAAAAAGTGACGAATTTCAGTCCACTTTTCTCTTATTGTTGTTTTTCCTTTCTTGCACACCAACTGTTTGCTGTATCGACTCTAAGCAATACAGCTTCAAATAACAACAATTTATGCTAGCAATCTTTATATAGACAATCACAAGTTTTGCTGGAAACTGAATTTGTATTTTGTGACCACCAGAAAAAAGTTGATGTGGTAGGATCATATATAGGTTCATTGGCATTAAATAATCAGACTGTTAGCTAATATTTGAGATTCATGGTATTGCCACTGAAAAGCAGGAAGAAAATGAGGAAGTCAATAATTGCACCGGCAACGGTGAGGGGCATCATCTACATTTCAATGCTAATATATAGAATATATGTAAGGCACTGACACCGTAGTTCTACAATTGCCACTGCTTTGGAAGGATTATTCGTCATCCCGAAATCAAAATGGAAGCCATTAAAATTCCATTGACATTGATAGCATTAATAGATGGCATTAGAATCACAGTCATGTTGAAGAGCAATAAAGAACTCCAGAATTGAAATCATACAATTCATTGGAAAATGGTTAGATTAACTGGGAAAAAGTTCTTGCAAAGATCTTTTTGGCCACCAAGCAACCTAACTCTAGTTATTTCCTGCAATTTGGGTTGCTAGGAGCTTGACAGGATCGCATCGTTTACCATGTGCATCCGAACAGCTGATTCTTTTACAATCCAACTTGGCAGCTTGCAAGTTTTAATGGGTTCTTGGTGTATCTTTCACCAAAGAATGATTTCTCTTTTTTGAGCTGCTGACCATTGGACCGCAGCCGCACGAATCTCAAAGCACTGTAAATGCCTTCATTCATTCATCTATATTTAAAGATTTTGAAGCGGTCATTGTATGATCATCCTCCGTTTTTTTTTTTTTTCCTGACGAAAGATACCAACCCTGTCCCAATTTTACTGACTCACGTGGAATCCAGGTAAATGTTTGTATACTATACCATCTTGGCCAGTTGCAAATGATATTTTAATCTACAAATGGGCAAAAAAGAATGGGAGCTTGGGAAAGAAATAGGCAATGGGAGGGAATAATACTCATAATGAAAAATTTTCATGCATCACAGTCACGTATAAGAAAAATCAACGTCTAAAAGGGGCAAGGAACAGGGTATTCTATTTTATATTGAGGAACGCCCTAATAAATTTTACCGTGAACATGATCGGGTGGGCGCGTGGAAGTCAGCCGCAAACCACGTGACTACATGACCGCTGATCTGGTCCAACATCCAGCCATCAGCCTTGATTCAACTAGCTTCTCTTCTTCCATGGCTAGGCTCGGCAATGAGGCAGATCGGATACGAATTTGGATCGATTCGGATCTGATATGATATCTTAGTATTTTGATCCGAATCCGATCCATATTTCGATGGATCAATATTTTTTTATCTATATTTGATTCGATTGGATATCGGGTTATCCAATTGGATACCCACTCTACTTAAATGAGATTTTCTAAATGAAAATAAAAATATTGAATAATAGTTCACTGCCATTCTTCAACCTTTGAGGTTTTAATCAAGCCTAAAGACCATAAGGCCTATATTTTATACAACTAGTCTACATTTGAGCAATATATATACATAAGATCAGATCAGATTTGAGTCGGATAATGGGTCGAAGTGGTCACTATCCGAACCCAATCCGATCCGAGATATAAATTGATCGGATTTGGGTTGGGTCGGATTAAAACCCGATCAATACGTTGATCAACTCGACCCATTAGGGCCGGATCGGGTTGAAATCTATCTAGATTGGATGCAATTGTCAAGTCTATCCACGATCCCCAAATTGCTGCTTCCCCCTTTCCTTTCCTCCCTTTCTCCTTCTGTTTCTCTTATTTCTTTTTTTTCTCATTACGTTCTCAAATGAGAAATCGATTAGATCAAATATAATAGACCACCTGAAGTGGATATGCTGACAGCCAGCACCACTCTCCTCCTGCTCCCCACCAAGTTCGAGAGATGAATTCTTCCTCTCTCAAAAGCATTCACAAAAAGCACGAAGTTTCTTCTTCTCACTGTTGCTGCCTCCTTCGCTACTAAAAAAGAAAAGGGAAGGAATTTAGGAGTTGTGGAAGAGAAGGAGCATTAGGAGATGCTCTTACACTCGGTAGCACCTTATCGTCTACTGCTAGCCGTCTTGCTCTCCAAAGATGAGTAGATTAGAGGTTAATTGATGATATAAAAGGTATTCGGTTGGAGTAAGTTGGGATCTGAAATCGAAAATGAGTGACTCCCATTCTAACTTTTTGGTTGAGAGAAATCTCATTTCAATTCTGATTTCGAGCCGGAATGGGCATGACCCAATCTACCACAACTCAATTCCTACTCTTCCTAAGGATTCAAATGTTTATTTCGATTCTGATTCTGATTGTGAACTAAATATATTATGTAGAATGTTCTCCATACTATACATAGTATATCGGCTGTATCAATTTAAGATTCAAAATAAATACTAGATGAAAAAAATAACAATCAATGAATCCCAACAATAAGTGTGGGTAATTTGATATTTAATTCAAAAAGTCAGATGCAAGATCTGACGGCTTGGCATTTTTGTACTCTTTTTTCTCATATGGAAAACATATCTAATTGTAAGGAAAGGTCTAAGGTGGGATCATTTGGTCTCGTTGACCTGGTATTATTTATATTTTCTTTTTTCTCGAAAACCAAGAAGACAAATGGCGCTGACGGTAGAGGGTAAAACCCTTTTAGTTTCTAAAATTATTTTAAAACCTTTTTAGAGCTTTTGTTAGAATCATTGCGTTCAAAAAGTGTGAAAAAAAAAAGAGAGCAAGGAATAGAAGTTTGTACAATTGCTGTCTTCAACATCAATATCCGTACTGTATTTCACTAATTTTGTAGAGAAATAGAAACACAAAAACACCAATGATGGATATTGATGTCTTCAACATCAATATCCTTATGAAATATGAATATTTTATTCTCATCTTTCTGAATTAGTGCCTGCATTTTCTTCCTTTCTTCCTGTTGCTTCAATGATTTATGTAAAGAAGGGTTTTAGTACTGTTGAAAGCCATGTTCTTTTATTGCGAGTGCATTATCCTTGAAATTTGGAGATGTCACTTCTGTCATAATCTCATGTGTACAAATTTAATTATCTTTAATCTTGCAGTCCTCATGCTGTCAGTGGTTTCATCGGTCTTGCGCTGTTGACTGTTCAGTCCATTTTACCAGTCCTATTTGAGGTAGAGACTTTAACAATTCAAAGGAAGGCCATATATGTTTTCCCTCCTGCTGCTGATGTTAAAGTTGGATTCAAATGCCATAGCATGAACAATTATCTGTTTTCTTTGTAAAATGTAAGTGTCCAATTTTGTAGGATTGGATATCAGATATTTAGAAGACCATAGCATTTATTTATCTCCCTTGGAGTACAATACACTTTCCAAGGTATAATACATATATAATGAGAACTCTGGAGGATATTTGGAATTCAATGTTCTACATCCTCATAAAAAGAGTCCTAAAGGAAAGGAAAAAATGTTGCTTGTAGGAAGAGCGCAAAAATATAAAAACACTAGAAAGCAAAAATGCAAAGAACTGCACATGTGAAGGGAGCATCTCTTGATTTTCTTCTTGACACAGTTTTTAATTTTTCCCAGGATCTTTAACGTGCATCACACATCCCAAACACTAGTCCTTCTAAATGAAAAGGATGTATCACACGTGAAACCTGTTTTGTTTTTCTTCTTGTTCTTCTTGCTTTTTTCTTCCGAGGGGGATATCCCATACCGATCCATGCCGGCGGAGGCAGAAACTATTAGATATTAATTCACTTATTTGGTGTTTGTCACCTTACGTCATTGGTTACATATGGCACAATTTTTTTCTATTTCATATTGAATGCTAAATGGTCAATAATTTTCCATTTTACAATGTCTAAAAGTTTTGGTGGTTAGTTCTTTAGATACTGCCAACAATGGTACACTCTCATTGCTATTTTAGTTTTGTCTTTGTATCACCTATTTTAGTTTAGGTATACCTTTATGCATGATCTTTTTTACAAATGAAATATTGTTAATTTGAATAAAAGGATTTTGAGTTTAAGTTCTTTCTCTTCATCTACAGGAAAATCCAGGAATTAGGACTGTACGTGGCCTCCTTGGCAGCAACATCATGACCCTTTTCCTTATCCATGCGGCATCTGGACTTCAGCTCGGTCTCAGTTTTTGATCATGAGTCTCATGTTCATGGTTTCACAAATTATCCGAAAGCAATCTTCTGTTTTCCTGAAAGAGACGGGTCGTTGCATCAGTTTAAGTTCATTATGCATATTAATTTGTATAACATGTAAAATTAAGGCAATAAATAAATGCTTATCTAATTGCTAAAATTAATTCCACAATAGGTAATGTTACTTCAATATTACCTTTGGGATGAGAACAACAATAAAAATTATTTTGATGTTGCAGAAATAGTGATTTAAGCTTATTATTTATCTATCTTGACCCAACATAAGAATGAAATGGGAAACGTCTCAATCGAGTAGTTGCAAGGGTGTATTAGACTGTCTTCACGACGGATGAAATAGACTTTATGACTCTACCCATTTGACATGCATGATCAATTTACCTACATTAAGAAAATCAGAAATTCAAGGCTATCAGAAATATGGAATAAAGATAACGAGAGGGAGGACCAAGATGAGTGTGCCAAATGGTAGATGGTGCATGAGACTCAACATATGCTGCATGACTTCTATTGGACCTGACCTAAAGGAAATAGTGCAAAGGCTATCCTTGAAGCATGCCACTAGTGGAGCCAGGGCTGGCAATGCTTAACCCATGTAACTTAATTCAACCTGTTGTAGATCGGGTTGAGTTATTTGTTTAATAAAATGATTATTTTTGGATCTGGATATTTGATTTGTTTAATAAATAAATTTGATTCGGATTAATAGATTTTATCTATCCTATTTTCAACCTGAGCTGTATCTTGCTCAATGCAACCTGATTGCCCTTCCTAAGTAGAGGTGTCCTCGTATGCACTCCTTCACCACATGGCTTTGAGGCAAAAATTCAAAAGTACATTAGTTGTTTTTGGTAAACTGAGAGATGGATAGAAGATTTTTTTCGTAATGTTAGGAACAAGAAAAAGTTTCCTAAAAGAAAATTGATGTTGTGAAGAAGAAAGAGGAAATAGCCGATGCGGATAATGGGTAGGGATTTTTGGTCACCAATAATCATCTCATCAAAACCTGAGTAGCAATCATATTAGCAATCATATGACTTGTAGCATCGGAGTCAGGAATCTATTTAGAATACTTGGAATTTAAATATTTTATATTCTATTAATAAAATTTAAATTTTGAGAAAAAAATTCTTGGTTCTCTCTTGGACTAAATTTATGCATTGGGGGATGACAATAGACATGGCTCCGGTGTGGGAATACAAGACACCACTCTTGGAAAGGCCCAAGCCCAATGGAGAAGGCTTGGCTAACCCAGGGGGTTGCTACCTTCTCCATAGAGGGCCAACTTGAGTACTTGCAGCATTATTAAGCCAGACATCTATTATGCTCCGAACCAAAGCATAACAGATGCCGCATGCCTGCAACATAGACCCTATAGGCATGCAAGGTTTCCTAATAACAAATCTAATTATTACATAAAAATTTTAATTAGATTATCCTCAATCCTCGAAAACTAATAAAATTACATACCACTATCTTTTTATCCATTATGATATAATCCTAAGATAACAAAAGTCAATACACTTCTAGATAATATTAATAAAAGTCAAATGACAATTTTTAGGTCTAGAGTTATATAAAACCAGTTAGCAAGGATAATTATAGTATCTAGTCTTCACATCTAGCTAGTGTACTTTCCCAGAGTTCCATAAGCATTTACAATTCAGCAACTGCAATAGTGGAAAAGATGGAAAAATAGCGATCTACACTAGCCCAAGAACTACCAGAATACTTCAAGATGGGTCAAAGCATGTTGATTCATTACAAAAAAAAAAAAGTCATATAATTGGTCGAGCCGCATTAAATTTGCATTACATATCAGCGAATAATAAATCATTTTCTTTTGAAAATCATACTTTTCACAAACTAATACTATATTTAAAAGTGGCTATAGCCACAAAATCCAATGTTATGGGTCGGTAATAAATAATCGGTACTGATAACAGATAACAGATAACAGATAATGGATCTTCAGGTAACCACTATTCTATTCACTGGTGGTGTAGTGTCAAAACTAGTTTCTTATATTACAAATCGACAAAACCAGCATATAATCTCCATTGGCAGGGCTAGAATAGATTACAATCATACTAATATTTGAAAAAAATATTTATATGAGTTGTCCAGCCATATTTTCTAAAATTCTTATCAGAATAAATCATATATCAAACTAATTTATTTACAAAGGTATGGAAATGCATGTTTAATTCCTATAATGTAGATAAAACATAACATGCTTGATTATTCAAGTAGATAGATGTAAGGATGATTAAATTATTTTAAAAATATATCAAGAAGTGTTAAGTAACTTATGTTACAGATGTAAAAGTTCAGATAATCTTAATCTAGTTACATGGATGCTTTGAGACCTAAAATCCAAAATCATATACACATATGGGTCTACTGTCAGTACATTGATATATTAAAATAATTTTTAAATTTTCTAAAATTCTCAAAGATTTGATCAATTTCTAATTTTTATAGAAAAATAAAATTACTAATCTTATTCTATTTCCTATTACAGAGGAGTAAGGGTGACACGATGAAGCCCTTCTAGGCAAGCTTAGAGAAAAAGAAGAGAGAAGTACTTTTCAAGGGCTGGGTGCAGGTGTGAGAAAGAAATTAGAGGGAAAGTAGTGAAGCATAAGAATATAAGAGGGAGAGAGAGATAAGTGCAGGAAAGAGGGCCAAATTATGGAAAGTATATATTTAGAAGAAAGGGAGAGTTTTATAGAAATGGAAGATAAGGGGAGATGGGACTCTCGGCTAGATCGCGTAATAAATAGTTGCGTGTATTCTCCCCTCCCTCCAGGTCCTCGCCGCCTCTTCCTTTCTTTCTCTATTTTTTTTCACTTGCCACGGTTGCACACGAGGAGAGAGGGGGTGCACATTAATAAGACATGCACCTCCCCCATCTATTTGTTACTCCCTACACCACCTAAAGTGGTGCTATGGGAGAGATCTGAACCCAATTTAGTGGGTCTGGTTCAGGTGTCACATCGTTTTCTCAATTAAATTTCATTCTCAAAATTTTTTACATACTTTCATCCAAAAAAAGATATGGATATTTCTCCCTCACTTTACTCTCCAGCTCCCAAGTAGCTTCATATTTACTATGATTATTCCATTGAACCTTTACATAGGGAATGGTACATCTTTTCAAAACCTGCTCTTTCTTGTCTACTATACACACTGGTTCATCATAAGACAAATCTTCCCAAAATCATAGGGAAGTCAATTCCATGACATGACTTTCATCTCAAATATATTTTCACAGCATGCAAACATGAAATACATCATGAATCTCAGAGAGTAAAGGTGGAAGTGCAAGTCGATATGTTGTAGCTCCAATTCTTTTCAGAATCTTGAAAAGGCCCACATACCATGGACTTTCTTTACCATAGATTCCAAATCGCATCACCTCTTTATTAGGAGACACCTTCAAGAAAATATAATCTCCTACTTGAAATTCTAGCTCTCTTCTCCTACTGTCTGCGTCACTCTTCTACCTGCTTTGAGCTACCCGGAGGTGTTCTTTGATCAATTGAATTTTTTCTACTATTTGTTGAACAATTTCAGGATCCAAGAGTTTTTTTTTTACCTACATCATCCCAACATATTGGAGATCAACATTTTTTTTTTCTATAAAGAGCTTTATAAGGGGCCATCTATATGCTTGTTTGGTAACTATTATTATAAGCAAATTCAATCAAGGATAAGTGATGGTCCCAAAAACCTTTCATATTGATGGTACAAGCTTTCAACATATCTTTTAGAGTATGAATAGTTCTTTGTGATTGACAATCCATTGAAAGGTGAAAAGCTGTACTGAAACTAAGGGTGGTTCCTAGAGCTGTACGCAGGCTACCCCAAAAGTAAGCCACAAATCACATGTCCCCATATGATATAATAGATATACGAACCCTATATAACCTTACAATCTGTTCAATATAAAGCTCTACAAATTTCTTGATTGTCACTTCAAATTTGATTACCAAGAAGTGAGCAAATTTTGTTAATCTATCTATAATTACCTATATGCCATCATAACCTTTAGAAGTCCAAGGCAATCCAGAAACAAAATCTACCGTGATATATTTTTATTTTCATTCAGGAATAGGAAGGGGTTGCAATAATCCTCCTAGTCTTCAATGTTTAATTTTAACCTACTGACAAGTCAAACACTGTGCTACAAACTGAGTAATTTCTCTTTTCATATTATTCTACCAAAATGTACTCTTCAAATCTCTATATATTTTGGTGCTCCCTGGATGTACCATATTTTCTATGCAATGGGCTTCCTCCATAAGTTCTCTTTTTAACTAAGGGTTATTAGGAACACAAATTCTATTATTAAATCTTAATAATCCATCTTCATAAATTTAAAATTCCATTTAGAAGACTAACTCAATAGCACTCTTGATCTTCTGTACCTGAGGATCATTTATTTAAGCAAATTTAATCCTCCCAAGTGTACTAGGTTGGACATGCAGATTAGCAAACTGTACCTTGAAACTAGAAAAATATATTTCAATCTCCATTTTTCTCAAGTCTTCTAGAATATGCCTCTGAGACATCATTAAAGCAGATATATTACTTAAAAGATTTTTTACTTAGTGCATCAGCAATCATATTTGCTTTTTCTAGATAATAATATATGGATAAGTCATAATCCTTGAGTAACTCTAACTATCTTTTCTATCTCATATTAAGTTTTTTTTTAAGTGAAAATATATTTCAAATTTTTATGATTCATGTGTACTTCAGACCATACATATAATGCCTCCAAATTGTAATGTAAACACCATTGTTGCAAGCTCAAGATCATGGGTAGGATAATTTTTCTCATAAGATTTCAATTATCGAGAGACATATGCAATTACCTTATCATTCTGCATCAATACACACCCTAACCTATTTTTGAAGTATCACTATAAATGGTAAATCCTCCACCGCCAGAAGAAAGGGTAAGGATAGAAGTCGATACCAGATGCTATGTTAGCTCTTGAAAGTTTTGCTCACATTCTTCAGACCATTCAAATCTAACTCCTTTATGGATAAATTGAGTCAAAGGTGCCGCATACAAAAGAAATTTTGAACAAATCGCCTATAATATCTAGCTATTTTTAGAAAATTGCGAACTTCAGAAATATTATTTGGTCTGCTCCAGTTTACTACTGTCTCTAGCTTCTTTGGGTTTATAGAAATTTCATCCTTAGATACTATATATTCTAAGAAGATCATACTATCCAACCAAAACTCACACTTCTTTAATTTGCCAAGTAATTATTTCTATCTTAGGGTTTCTAGTACAATCCTCAAATGTTGCTCATGCTTAGCCTAATTTTTGGAGTAAATTAGGATATCATCAACTAAGATCACTATAAATTTATCTAAAAAGGACTTGAACACCTTATTCATTAAGTCCATAAAAGCGATTAGAGCATCAGTTAACCCAAAAAGTATGACTAGAAATTCATAGTACTGATACTGTGCATGAAAAGTAGTTTTGGATTCATCCTCTGCCTTTATTTTCAAATGATGGTATCTAAAATTAAGGTCTATCATAGAAAACATCTGAGCCCCCTTCAACTAATCAAATAGATCATCAATTTTAGGTAGAGGGTATTTGTTTTTCATATCTTTAATTCTCGATAATCAATTATAGCTTCATACTACCATCCTTTCTCTTAACAAATAATATTGGAGCTCCCCAAGGAGAGATTGATACTAGGTCTAACAAAATCTTTATCAAGAATCTTTTGTAACTGATCTTTTAATTCTTTCATTTCAATTGAGGCCATTCTGTAAGGAGCTTTAGAAATTGGTGCCGAACCAAGAATCAACTTAATTGCAAACTCGATCTCCCTATTTGGAGGCAACCTAGGAAGATCTTCTAAAAAAATATTAGAATATTCATTTATTATAGGAATATCTTCTAATTTTTGATCCTATTTTTTTGGTATCAATCGCTATAGCTAGATATGCTGTACACCCCTTCCTGACAAACCACCTGATTTGCATGGTGAAAACAACCCAAGGAGAAGTATAGGAACCCTACCAATAAAGTTGAACTTTGTATCTCCAAGGATTTGAAAAGTTATCCACTTCTCAAGATAATCAATGGTGGCATAATGTGATGACAACCAGTCCATAACCAAGATTATATCAAAATAAAAAATATCTATAACTATCAAATCAGCCATCATCTTTCTACCCTCTATCTAAACTAAACAAAATTGACATATCTGATTAGAGATCACTTCACTCCTAATCAGAGTGCTAACATATAAATTATACTCTAGTGGCACACAAGGCAAATTATATTTTTGCACAAATGTAGAAGATGCAAAAGAATGAGTGGCACTAGAATCAAATAATACATGAGCATAAGTAGATGTAACTGGTAATATATTTGATATCATGGTGTTGGATGCCTGTGCATCTTGTTGGTTCAGTGCATAGACACGGCCTTGGGTGTGCGGTTCTTGCCCCTTTTGTTGCCCTTGGATGGGTGTCAAAGCTATTGGAGCCCGAGCAACTGGAGTTTGAGTGCTAGAACCCTGAACTAATTAAATTCTTGTAGCTTGGGGTCCCTGTACTAATTGGGACTACTAAATTTTTTGAGGGCACTCAGCTATTTTATGACCCTATTGTCCACATTTAAAATAGGCTCCAGTTATCCTTCTATAATTTTCAATCTTATGTATACCTCCACATACTACACACTTAGGCTTGTCTTGCTGATAGGTCCGACCATAAGATCCTTGGTGTATCTTAAAAGTAACCACAAGTGCACAATATGCAATGTAGCACTTCTGACAAGTATGGATCGATCCCACGAGGAATTAGATATTTGAAGTACATTTAAACTCTTACTTAAACAAGCTTTAAAAAAGATATAAAGATTGTTTGTTAACTAAAACCAAAAGAATACTAGTGCAGAAATACAATATCTAAGGGATCTATGATTTTCGAATCCACTAGATCAATAGTTGAGATAGCCTTTTTCAATGATTTCTCAAACAACACATCCTTTAGGTCTTCTTATTAGGGTGTAAAATATAAACAAACATAAATCATGAAGAGATTTAACTCTAATATGATCCATCAAGCATTTCGCCTCACCCTAAATAAGAGATTTTTTTTTTATGATGATCCAAGCATGGGCCATGAAAGGACTTAAAGCCAACTATGACCTATCAAGGTTGTAAGAAAGGGTTGAGGAGAAGAAGAAAGTATATAAATTATAAGCTTTTTACCTATTACCTTTCCTTATACCAAATCAAGTATGAACTATAAAGAGACTTTAACCTAACTATAGTTCATCAAGTCTCTTGACAAGAAAGAATGAAAGTAGAAGGATTCTTTCAATGTTAAAGCAAGCAAAGAAACCACAAAATACCGACGTCTAACTATGGTCTAGTTTCATCGCAAACCCTAGAAGGATGCTTAACCAAACATGATGTGATTAAAAGCCTAAAAGGATTGAAATCATGAATGAATGTTACTCTATTTGTTGTAAATTACTTACAGAAAATTAAAGATTACAGAAATTAAAAGAAAATTATAAGGTAAAGTAAATTATCCTATGTGCTGAAATCAAGAGTACAGAATTTAACTCGCATAAAAAAGAGATCAATGGAATAATAAAAGATTTATTACTAGAATATTAAAACCATGTTGATTACAATAAACTTCCAACTCTTGAGCCATCAAAGAGACTTGGAGTTGGATTCAAGATAGAAAATAAACAAAAGGATGAAACACCTAAACTAGGATATCTTCTCACAGCTTTTTCTATAGAATTTTCTCTTCTTCTGATTCTCTCACCTCCCCCTGGTTGATTCTCCTTCTCTTATGTTAGAAAGATGAAAGAAAGTGGAACAAGATGGCTAGGGAACCAAGGAGGCATAGAGACTTGGCTAAGACGTGATGGAGGCTCTTAGCTTGAGAAACAGAGATGTCCCTTAAGAGGGAGGGACAGGGGCTCTCTTGTACTAGCTGTGGGGTTAAAGGGTTAGGTGATTATTCAATGTGGGACTAACTAAAAGGGAGACAGCAGACTTTTGATAGGAGAGAACCCTAGGGTGACTAGGGTTTTGAATAGAGAGGACTAGGGTTTTGAATAGAGAGGGGTTAAGGTTTCATATAAGGCGGCAAGAAAGGGGCCATTGGATTAGGGAGCTTGCTTCTCATCCATTGGTCTTTAAATTACATTCACATTTGAATTTGTGTAAGAGCTCCTCTTGAATTTTTGGCTTTTGATCTTCAAGTCAATGCATCCATAGCCCTTGGATAGAGTGTCCTTGATCTCCATGAGTTGGCATCCAAACCTGGACCTTCAAATCTATTCTTTTGCCTTTCAGCCCTTTGATTTGTTTCCTTTTTAGTCAACCCCTCAAGGTGGTTGCTCTGGTGCACTCAGATCTGAGCCAAATTAGGTTTTACTTGATTCTTTGGGCCCAATCTTCCGATTATCTGAAAATATGGTCAGAAAGCATCAAATTCTACAAAGATTGGATCAATTATTAAAAGATTTAGTGCTTCTATATCTTAATTAGTGCACTTATCACACTCTCAATTTATGTCTTACTCATCCTTGAGTAAGAGTAAAAGAATTATTCTATGAATTACTGGACTTATGAAAATTTTTTTGAAAGAGAGAAAGGTTGATGTCATACATTAATATACTGAGTCATAAGTGACTTTAGGAGTTTTTAGAGAAAAATTGGTGTAATGTTAGAAGTTTAGTAAAGTGTGTCCTTGGGATGTCAAAGCCATCCGCTAGAGTGGTTAAGTATAGAATCTCAAATTTTCTTCGAAACCTTTTCCTGGTCTACTCCTATCTTTTTCCTTAGTTTATCTTACTTAAAAATAGATTCATGATTCATCCTTTTTATCTATTCATTCTTTTATTCCTTTTTTTTAATTACAGTCCATGCAATGCCTTAACCTTGTCAGCATTCATTTGACCCTTGTAGCGAGTGTTAGGCTAATGACTCTCAAGTTAGTTGATTTTAAGGCATTAGGTGTAGAACACTCCTTAGGCTTACTAACTCGAGTATACTTTGTTGTGGGCTAAAGTGACTATACAGCAAAATTTCTTCACATTGCTCACTTTTTGATGCAAATATCATTGCTTACTTAGGCAATGAGATCTAGTTACTCGGTGGGAGATCAATATTTAGAACTTGCCTCTTATTTTTATTTTTATATTTATGAAGTAATTGCAAGTATCAAGTCATTCCATTTATACTCATAAAAGGTAGACTTTCCTTAGATATTAACAGGGGTGATTAGAAAGGCATAAAAGTTAATTTTTATTCTATTCATAACCATCTATTGGATTTTATTAAGATGTAGTCCCTCGATACTTCATAATTTATCTAAACTGTGCATCAATTGCTACCAAAATATCTAAATCCTCTCAAGTCTAAAGTATAATAGGTCTATGGACACCATATTTTTCCAAGATGTAACTTTATCCTCTATCCCTAAAAAAAAAATCTAGAATTTAAGCACAATATAGCAAAAATAATGTAACAAAAATGGGGTAAACAAAAAACAAAATGAAGGCACCTGAGGAGGAATCTTCAATGAGCTCTCCCTCCAACTTAACCGATATTGTCCCCAATGGAGCAGCATCATTATTAAGGTACGATTTGATTAATCTAAGCAAACTGAAAGAAAAATAAAATTAAAAAGCAAGGAGCTGGGTTGCCTCTCAGAAGTACTAAGTTTAAATTATTCAGCCAGACTAAATACTGAAAATAGATTAACCAAGATAGGTGGGTTCATAGAGAACCATGGCTTTCTCAATAATTTCTATGGATAGTTCCAAGAATGATTTAAAATGTTGATCATTAATTTTAAATACTACACCATTACTTGGGTTTTCGATTTTTATGGCCCCATGCGAGAAAATTTCTTTAACTATGAATGGTCCTGTCTATCTAGACCTAAGCTTCTTAGAGAATAGATGTAATTTAAAATTATACAAGAGAATTTTTTATTCAGGTTTAAAAGATTTTCTAAGAATTGCTTGATCATAGAATATTTTTGTTCATTCCTTATACATCTTGGCATTCTTATAAGCTTTATTTTTAAGTTCTTCTAATTTATTAATTTGAAGCTTTCTATGATTTCTGGCTACGTCCAAGTCTATATTTAATTTCTTGATGGCCCATATGACTTTGTGTTCTAGCTCAATAGGTAAGTGGCATAGTTTTTCAAATACAATCTTATAGGAAGATATTCCTAGGTTGGTCTTGAAGGTGGTGCGGTATGCCTAGAGTGCATTTACTAATTTCAAAGATCTGTCTTTTCTATTGGCATTGATGGTCTTCTCCATGATTTGTTTAATTTATCTATTAGATACTTCTACTTGCCTATTATTTTGAGGATGATAAGGTGTGGCTAACTTGTGAATAATATTATATTTTTTTTATTAATGCTGCAAAGAGTCGGTTACAAAAATATATCCTTCGATTACTAATGATTGCCTTAAGAGTACCAAAATAGGAGAAAATATTTTTTTAAAGAAATTTTATGATCACTTTGTTATCTGTAGACTTACATGGAATAGTTTCTATCCACTTGGATACATAATTGATAGCTACTAAAATATATTTATTTTCAAAAGAGTTTAAAAATGGTCCCATGAAATCGACCCTCCATACATAAAAAATTTCAACCATCAAGATTGGATAGAGTGGGCCATCATGTCTCTCTTGATAATTCGACCCACACTACAAGGGAAGAGAGTTTTCGCGATGAATTTATTTGCAACAAAAAAAATATCCATCGCAAATAAGGATATCAATAATGAATCCAAATTTTTGTCGATAATTAAAAAATATTTATGATGATTCTAGGTTTTCATCGCAAATAAAAAAATATTAGTGATGAAAATAATAATTTTATCATAATAAAAAACTTATTTTCAATAAATATTTTCATCATAAATAATAAAATATTATTTTAATTATAAATATCTAAATATTAGTGACTATAGAGTTTTTGTTGTTAATAGTTAAATTTTTTACGATGAAAACCTAATTTTTATCTCCAATTAACTTATTTATGACTAAAAATTTTCATCACTAATATTGAAAGAAAAATAAAAAAATTAAATATTATTACTTATTTATAATGTAAGACTCCATCGTAAATAATTTAATTATTTTTAATGAAATAACACAATGTGTCACAAATAAGCATTATTAAGGATGAAAATTTTCATCGTTAATACTCAAAAAAGTTAGAAAATTTAAAAATTTAAAATATAAAGATTATTTATGATGAAACCATAAACATCGTAGATAATTAAAATATTTATGATAGAAAAAAAATTTTTCATCATAAAAAATCATAATTTATGTTGGAAATTTTTATCATTAATACTTTAAAAAGTTAGAAAATTTAAAAATTTAAAATATAAAGATTATTTGTGATGAAATCATAAATATCATAGATAATTAAAATATTTACGATGGAAAAATTTTTTCTATCACAAAAAATCATAATTTACGATGTAAATTTTTATTGTTAATACTTTAAAAAGTTAAAAAAATTTAAAAATTTAAAATATAAAGATTATTTGTGATGAAACCATAAATGTTGTAAATAATTAAAATATTTACGATGAAAAAAAATTTTTCATCACAAAAAAATACAATTTATGATGAAAACTTTTTCATTGCTAATAGTTGAAAAATGAAAAAAATTTAAAAATTCAAAATGTAAGGTATTTGCGACTTAAAAAAAGTTTTATTATAAATAAGCTATTATTTATAATAAATTATTTTCATCACAAATAATTTAAAAAAATAAAAATTTAAAAATTATAGAATATTTTTGGTGAAAATAATTTTCGTCACTAATATTTATATATTGGCGATGGAAAGACATCTTCTGTCATAAATAAAAATATTTTAAAAATTTAAAAATAAAATATAATTGATGATGGAATATATTCATCATATGTAATCAACTATTTGCGATGATAAATTGAATTACGGTCGCAAAATCATTAGTTATTTATGACGTATATCTTTCATCGCTAATATTTGAAAAAAAAAAAAATTAAAATTTTAAAAACTAGACTATTAGCGATGGAAACAGAATTTTTCATCACTAAAAACCTTTTTAATGATGAAAATTTTTGTCGCTAATAATTTAAAAATTTTGAAAATTTAATAGCTTACTCTTCTAATCGACGCCATGACATTGTCAGATTGCATATATATGTAAAAAGCAAAAATATTGGATATTATCTTTCTTTATCAGACTTAAGTTAGTAAATTATTATTACACTAACATCAACATCATAAAAGACCCATATAATTTATCAGAGTAGAGAAGATCATACCAGGCTCCATATTAGTTTGGAATGACAACCATAGTTTCTGAGGTACCACTAATAAAGCCAATAGTGATAAGTATATATAAACTCTTATTGTTAATCAATTTTAGTACATTTGCTTAGTATCTCCTCACCCAAGGAAGGCCATAATTTAAACCTTGGTGGTGACATCGTTATTGTACTATTTATACCAACAACTTAAATTTATAATTCTAATAATAATCAATTAAAAATAAAATATTATTAATCATCTAAAAATCTAATGGCTATTGAAAATTAAGATTATAAAGCTTTGAATAAAAATTATAAGCAATAAATCATATTTTCGACCCTAAAAATTAATATTATATTTATTTATTTATTTATTTGAGATAGAGTGGTCATACTTCATGATCAAACTTAGAACTTCAACACCAAGAGGAGGTGCCTTCTAGAGAGCACCATTTATGTATCATAATTTATAATTAGTCGATCTTAGTTATCGAAAAATAAATTCTTTAGGAGTATACTTTTGAGCTACTAAGATTGAGAAGAGGACAAAGCGAGCTAGGTAGCCTGCTTCCATCAACCAAGCATATAATTAAGAGGCATGTTATTTGTTGCATTCTTGGCCTATTTCAAGTCGGCCTCACCATTCTCCTTTCAAAATGACTTTTAAATTAAAACTTTATTTTTTTATTTTTAAATTTTTAAAATTTTGAAAATTTTGAAACCAAATTAGAACTTTATTTCTTTGGTCTAGGTGGATATTAATAATTTTGTTAATTTTTTTAAAATAAAAAATTTAATATAAATTTTTTAAAAAAATGAGAAATAGTTTTTTAGTAATTATTAACGATGAAAAATAATTTTCATCGCTAATAAGTATTTAACGATGAAAATTATCATTGTAAATAACTTTTTTTATCGAGAAATTTTTGGTGGGAACTATTAGCGATGGTAATTTTCATCATTAAAAATTTTTTCATTATAAATAATATTTTTGGGAGAAATAATATTTTTTTAGCAAAATTTTTTTTTTGGTAGGAACTATTAGCGACAAAAATATTCTTCGTCGCTAATAATTTTATTAGCAATGAAAAAGCATTGTTTCGTCACAAATTTTTTTTGTTTAAATTATTAGCAATGAATATTTTTTATTAGCGATAAAAAATTTCGTCGCTAATACCACGCGTCCCTTAACGTCCCATCTGAAATCCATTTTCTTTCGAGTTGCCCCCCACTCCGGCCCGATAGGTTCTCTCGCGCTCCCCCCTGCGTCTATGTCTCTCCCTCTCTCCGGTCGCCATCGTCGTTCGGTCCTTCATCACCGTCACCATCCCCATAGCCATCGCCGTCACCGTCACCATCCCCATAGCCGTCGCAGTCGCCATTCATTCTCGGGCCGTCGTCGAGGTGAGTTTGGTTTTTTTTTTAGGAGGGGGGTTCGGGTCTGGGCTAGGGACAGGGCCAGCAGGTCAAGGTCGGAGACGGGGCCGGCTCGTCGGGGCTGACGGGCCGGGGCCTCGGGGCCTACGATGGCAGGTCGGGGCTGGGGATGGGGACTGCGGGCTGGGAACGACAGACCGAGGATGCGGGGCCTGCGGGCTGGGGCCGTGGGGCATGCAGGCCGGGTTCGACGGGCCGGGGCTGGGGATGGCGAGCGGGGTTCGACAGGCCGGGGTCGGGGATGGGGACGGCGGTTTAGGGTCGACGGGCTAGGGATGGGGGCGTGCGGGGCCTGCTGGGTCGAGGTCTGTCGGGCTGGGTCGAGGCCTGAGGTGCAGGGCCCACCGGGCCGGGCTTGGTCATTTTTGGGTCGGGCTGGGCCGGATCGGGTGGGTGTGGGTCGGGCCGGGCTGGGTCGAGTCGAGTGGGGTCGGGTCGGGTCGGGTTCAGGCTGGGTTGGGATGGGTCGGGTCGAGATGGGGCGGGTCGGGTCGGGTAGGGTCCGGGTCGGGTCAGTTTTGGGTCGGGCCGGGGCCTTCGGAGATTGGTTTGGGGATGGGGCCGAGGCTGTCCGACTGGTTGGGTGGGGATGGGCTGAGGCAGGCCAGGGCAGGTCGGGTCCGAGCTGGGTCGGGGTGGGGCGGGTCGGGTGGGGTCGGGCCGGGATGGGGCGGTCGGGCCCGGTAGGGTTCAGGCTGGGTCAATTTCGGGTCGGGCCGGGGCCTTCGGGGATGGGTTCGGGGACAGGGCCGTGGCGGTCCGGCAGGCTGGGTGGGGACGGGTCGGGGTCGGGGGTGGCCGGGTCGGGTCGGGTCTGGGTCGGGTCAGGGTGGGGTGGGTCGGGTGGGGTCGGGTTGGGATGGGGCAGGTCGAGCCGGGTAGGGTTCAGGCCGGGCTAAAATTATTTGATTGATTATTTGATTAATTATAATTGTTACATATTATTTTTTAGTATTATTGCTGAAATTATTTAATTATTTGACTAATTATTTTTTCACTAATACAATGCATATTGTTGTTATTTGTTACAATTTAATTATTTTATTTGCTATTTTGTATGCTACTGAAATTATAAATATAAAAAATATTTCCATTTTAGAGAAAACTCTATTGAAATTTTTGATGAAGAAATTTCAATATGAAGTTATTCTTTTTTAATAAATTAGAAATCTATCTTCGAATACATATTCAAAGATGGTACTTAAATTATATTAAGCCATAGATTTTTGTTCAAATTTCGATCTTTATCGAGATCGAAACTTGGATGTTCCATATTTGGGCTTTTTGAAAAAGTAATAAAATTATTATTGTTAATAGTTGATATTTTATTTCATTATGTGGTATTCAGTAGTTATCTGTTTATTGTTCTCCGGATATGTGGTGGATAGGGTGCGTAGGCACCATATCCACATCGTATACTTGGAGAACTATGGGGAGATACTGTCAAAATTTTCACAAAAATGAGATGAAATATCTACTAATAACAATAATGAGATTATTACTTTTCTGAAAGGGATAGGGCCACACGTGTTAGTAATGATTTGAAATGGATAGGATCATGTATTTTTACTTTATTAAGTTGATGTAACACATTTTCTGTGTTAATGTTCAGTCTGCATGTGTTCTTTAATATGTGTTATTTTGTATGAAGTGATTCGGATCTGGATTCGAATCAGGATTTTGGCTGGAATTCAAAACATGATTCAGTTCAAAATTCGAATCGGGATCCAGAATACCACTGAACTTTTTTTTTGATTGTTAATGATTTTAATGTTTATTGTTAGATGAATATCAACAAAAGTTGGATGAATGCTAGAGGTATTTTTTTTTCTGAATATCAAAAAGAAGTTCGAGATTTTATTGACTTTGCACAATATAAGGCTGACAGTTCTAGTCGGATAAAGTATCCATGTAAGAGATGTGTCAATATCGTATATCATCACATAACACTTGTTGAGGAGCATTTGCTATAATATAGTATGGATAAGAAGTATACTTATTGGACATGGCATGGGGAGGGTGATCCAAATGAAGTGGTGTGCGATGATGACGATACTGAAGCTGATAGTGATGCTGATGGACCTGTCGAACATAATGATATAGGAGAATTGTTAGATGATTCATATCAAGATGCTTGTTCAAATATATGCATGAATATTGCTACATCTAAAAGCAATTCTGATCATGAACATAATATCCGGCTTAAGGTAGAAGGGACTTCTGAACAATTTGCAAAGCTTGTAAGGGATGCACAAGAGTCACTCTATCCAAACTGTATACAATTTTTCAAGTTAAAGTTTTTGATAAAATTACTTCATATTAAAATTGTGAACTGATGGAGTCAGAAGTCATTTGATCAAATTTAACATTGATTAAAGCAGCTTTGTCCGATGGAGAGAGACTTCCAAAATCATATTCTGAAGCAAAAATATACATGCGAAAAGTGGAACTTGGCTATACTCCTATACATGCCTGCAAAAATGACTGCATATTATTTTATAAGGATAACGAACAAGCAATTGAATGTCCAAATTGCGGTGAGCCAAGATACAAAACCGATAATAGGAAAGCAAAGAAGATACCTTAAAAGGTTTTGAGATATTTTTTATTAATTTCAAGACTTCAAAGGTTGTATATATCCACAAAGACAGCTAAAGAAATGAGATGGCATTATGAGCAGCGAATTTTGGAGGAGACATACTTAGCCATCTGACCAACTCTTTAGTGTGGAAAGATTTCGATGCAAAGCATCTGCACTTTGCGAGTGACCCACGCAATATCCGGCTTGATCTAGCGACAGATGGATTTAATCCTTTTGGCAATCTAAATACCTTACAACATGTGGTCTGTGATTCTAGTTGTATATAATGTATCATCTTAGAAGTGCATGAAAGATCCATTTATTTTTCTATCACTGTTGATTTGGGGTCTGGAAGTATCAGGTAATGAAATTGATATATATCTACGATCTTTAATTGATGATCTGAAGGAGTTATGGAAAAATGAGGTACAGACATATGATTCTATGAGTCAAAGTAATTTTAAGTTGCATGCTTCAATTTTATGGACCATAAATAATTTTGCGACATATGAAAACTTATTTGGATGGAGCACCAAAGGATATCTTGCATGTCCAATATGCAATAGGGATGCATCCTCCTTACATTTAAAGCACGGATAAAAAATATGTTTAATGGGTCATCGATGGTTTCTTCCTGCTAATCATTTTTGAAGGACCCATTATAACCAATATTTTGATGGTAAGTTCGATCGACGTCCGCCACCTAAGAAGTTAAGTAGAGCAAAAATTTTAGAACAACTTGAAGTCATTGAAAATATCCGATTTGAAAAAATATCGGATACTCGCAAGCGAAAGCGTACTGAAGCTGAGCTGAATTGGATGAAGCGAAGCATCTTTTTCGAACTACCGTATTGGAAGCAGCTACTACTTTGTTATAATCTGGATGTAATACAAATTGAAAAGAATATTTATGATAATATCATTGATATTGTATTGAATAATTCAGAAAAAAATAAAAGATGATACAAAAGCTCATCTTGATTTATAGAAAATGGGAATCCGATCGAAGTTGCATTTAGTTCATAAAGGTGAGAGATTTTTTATGCCACCCGCATATTATTCACTGTTTGGAGAGGAAAAAAAAAATTTATGTGGATGGTTCGAAACTATAAAATTTTTTAATGCATACGCTTCAAATGTATCGCGGTATATTGGGAACAAAGATGGTAATATCTCCGGTATGATAAGTCATGACTCTCATGTGATGATACAATGTTTGCTTCCTGTGGTCATGCATGGCTATTTGGATGGTGATGGTCACCGTGATTGATTGAGCTGGGAGTATTCTTCTGAAAACTGTGTTGTCGAAAATTAAAAATTAACTTACTTGAGAGATCAGAGAAGGATATTGTACTCATTCTTTGTAAGTTAGAAAAAAATTTTTCACCATCATTTTTTGATATTATGGTGCATTTGGCTGTTCATCTTCCAAAGAAAGTTCTTTTGGCTGGACCGGTATATTATTGATGGATGTATCCTATTGAAAGATAAAAAAATTATATGTACTTTGTCATATCAATTATAAAATTTAAATATATTTCTAAAATTTAAATTTATTATTATTTACAGATTCTTGTGCATCTTAAAAAAATATATGCACAATAAAGCAGGGCCTGAAGGATCTATAGCAAAAGCATGTATAGCTATCGAGTGTATCACATTCTGCTCGATATATCTTAATGATATTGAAATAAAATTCAATCATGCAGATCATAACGCAAACCACGAATGGGGTGATAATGAACCGATGTTGTCTATATTTAAACAAACGGTTCGACCTATTGGTGCAAGGAGATATAAATTTATGGATGTGAATGAGCTATCCAAAGTATATTTTTATATTCTAAATAATTATAAAAAAATTTAAGATTTTATTGAGTAAGTATCATCTTACCATACTGTTTAATGATTAAATTTTTTTTTATGTCGATATAAAATTAAAATCGTAACTTCTTGCAGTGAGCACAAGAGTATACTATGTAGAAAAAATAATATGGATGCCGATGATCGACATAGGAAGAAATTTACAAAATATTTTGGTGATCTTGTAAGTTATATTAGTGATATGTTATTTATTTACTTATAAATAATATTATTTGAACCAATATAATTTTTTATCTTATGATGTAGATGAAATAAAAGTATTTCAATAAAAAAATGGGTGTGATGGATGAGTTGCACGATTTAGCATATGGTCCCGATCGAAAAGTTAATCACTACGCATCTTGTATCATTGGAGGAATGAGATTTTACATAAGAGAACTTGAGATGCAACAATGGATCCAGAATAGTGGACTTGCTACAACAAGATATGAAAGAGAAGAAGAGATTAATTATTATGGTATACTGGTAGATATCATAGAACTGAAGTATGGGTCCAGTAATTCTATATTTTTGTTTCAGTATGAATGGTGGGATATTAGTAATAAAAAGATCGATATTTATATCGATTCATAATTTATCAGAGTAAATCTTACATGAACATGATACCAAAATGAGCCGTATATATTAGCAACTCAAATGAAATAAGTAATATATTTGAAGGATCTAAAGTATCGAGGTAATTGGTATGTTATACAAAAAATAACATCTAGAGGCGTATATGACATACCAATTCGATTAGAGATGGATGAAAATTCAGATTTACATGAAGAAGAAGTTTTTCAGAAAGAAGAACAAACATTAGTCGAGCTTTTGGCTGATGAAGAACTTGTAACGACACATTTGAATAGGGCTGATCTTCCATCCAACAAAGTTGAAGCTGATTTTATATTTAATCTTGATGAGTCGGAGGGCGACGATCGGTTCATAAATGACGATGAGATAGAAGATGATACATATAACGATTACTGTGATTCGAACGAGGATCTACACATCAAAGAAGATATGAATATTGATGAGTAGATCTATATTCTTTATTTAATTTTTTCTTCTAATAATGGTATGCGATATAATTGTATTCATTAAAATATTATTTGATTATTATTATTATTATTATTTAATATTATATTTATTTATATCTCAATTTTTGCAAATATGGCACTAGGAGACAAACGATGACATTCGTGTTCACAGTTACCTGCAGATACCTCGAAGGTTGAGACACCTTCACCAATCTCCGTTGCTGCACCGGCTCCACTGTCAGAGGGTCCTGCACTAGTAGGTCCCAGTGAGGCGGGTCCAAGTGAGTCGGGTCCCAGTGAGGCGAGTCCCAGTGGTATTAATTATTACACTTTATATATAATGAAATTTGATTCTTTTATTTGGATTATACTAATAATTTATTTATTATTGTTTTAGATCAGTCTTCATCGATGGTGAGGTGAGGGTGAGGTCCATCGAAGAACCTCGCTCTGGAGCGTTGGAGATGCGAGCACCCGGGACAGCATCCCCGGATCGAGATACCGGTCGGCTACATCAGACCCATTAGAGGATGGTGTGAGCCATGATAGACTGAGTTAGGCATTATATGCTGCAGTTATACCCCCGTGATACTCTTCGATTGACATCACGTTCTACTGGCTTAGAGAGAGATTTTCTACACCCACTTACAGATAAAATAAATTATATTATGAATATTTAATTTACATAGTATTCTTTTAATATTAGTTATTGATAGGATGTATTTGACATCGCTGATTTTGAGGAGGATTGTGTGAGGCGAGCCATCGACACTCAGTTATCATTGTATTTCAAAGATTATCACCATCACATGCATCAGCATTGGTACCGGGTGGTGTAGGATCATGGGGAGGAGGCAGTGCGGTAGCAGCCTTATAACAACATCACCATGGATGATTGGATTGCCATATACCGACAGTACGAGGATCTGGCATATCAGGTTACACATCTATTTTTTTTTATAGTTTAATTATTAAATTATTTATTTTTAAATTAAATTTATTATCTACTAATTTGACTGGTAATTTTACAGAGACGATGTGCCTAGAATGCGACGAACTGGGCGAGACAGATCGTGCCGCATTATTGGGGTTCGAGATCGTTTGCTCATCACATGGAGCACATGGTAGGTAATTTTTAATTTTTAATTAGTATATAATTATTTAGTTATTTAAAATTTTTTTAATTAATTCTTAAATTGCAGAGAGATGCTGAGAGTGGCAAGCTTCCTGGTAGGATCGATGTCTACCAACGGACCTACCAGTGACGATCGGGGGAGTGGACGATGGGGAGCCAGGAGCTCTTTGTAATTTTTTTCAATTATTTTTCATTCACAATCTGATTTTTATTAAAAAATTAAAATAACTCTAATTTTAATTTTTAAGATCGTATAACAGACATGAGATCCCAGCCTACCCCTGAGGGCTCGATCGCACCCACAGATGATGAGATCTATGATTAGGTGCTCGATATGAGATCCTATTATGTTAGGGATCTAGGGTATGGGATCACTACTCCCTCATCCTCATGCTCATCTTGGACTGACATCCATTCTGCGTGCGAGGCTCGGCTGATGGAGGTGCAGAGGCAGGCTATCATGGATCGAGAGCAGGCCGAGCAACGAGCTCAGGAGTTGGCTACATGCATCGATGACTATCAGTGATTTTAGATCCAGATGATGGAGTAGATAGTGCAGATGAAGCAGACGATACAGTTGATGAGGTAGCAATAGGCCGATTCGAGCTCCATCATCGGTCCGAGCTCTATCGAGTGCTCCTCGTCCCCAGCTCATTCTCCAAATGCCGATATTTGACGGCATATTAATGTATTTTTTTTTTATTTTAAATATTTTATAAATAAAATTTAATATAATAAAATAATAAAATTTATTTATCAATTTATTATGTAAATTTATTATTTTAATTTTTTTAATTTATAAAAATTATTATACATATAAATTTAAAATATATATTCATAAATTTTTTTAAAAAAATATGACTGAATTATTTGTGACATAATTATTCTCGATAAAATTTTTATCATCAAAAATATTTTACTAACATAATTTAATTTTTTAATAAATATATAATTAATAATGATAGAAAACTTTTCATCGTAAATAATTATTAGCGGTGTAAATGTTCATCGTAAATTAAATTATTTATGATGTAAAATTTTCATCGATAATATTATTCAATTTTATTTACTAAATTTTTTTATTAATTTAATAGTAATAATTTTTTTTATTTTAAAAAATATTTTTTGTGATGCAAATTTTTTGTCGCTAAAAATTTTGAAAATAGTAGCGACAAAAAGTTTTTCATCACTATTAATTTTTTAATTTATCATCGATGGTATTTTTCATCACAAATATCTTTTTATTATGATTAAATTTGTTTATTCTTTTTTTTAATAATGAAAATTATTCATTGCAAATATCTTTTATTAGCGATAAAATTTTTTTTCATCATAAAATATTATCAACGATGGGATTATTTATGATGAAATATTAGTGACTAAATTTTTATCGCTAATATTATTAGCGACGAAAATCAACTATTAGCGATGAAAATTTTTCATCACTAATAACCTGTTTTGTTGTAGTTCTACCGAGTACAACTTCTATAGTACTCATAAGAGTCTTTAAATAAGTTGGGTCAATAGAATTCACATTGGAAGATTTTTGTAGCTATCTTCTTAGATGCAAAATGACCACCACATTATTGCAGGATCGGATCTTCCCTTGCTGATCATAGATAGTGGAAGTAGCAGTAAGGATTGGAGAAAAGGGTTGATGGCAGATCACGGGTCGACAATCTTCACTATTGAGAGATATGATAGGGAGGATCTTTACTGATAGGTCACAGCCGCATATACATCCGATCTCTACGAAAAATCCACTTGAAGCCCCGATCTGATCGGTCTTCTCGGGAGTGCTAGCTCGCGTGAAGACCTTCTTCTTGGATGATTCGGATCTTTTCTTCAAATCTTTGAAATCTTTTTAGAAATTGAAGATGGACTTCTAGAGGAGATGAAGAGGTAGAAGAAAGATAAATTTTTTTTTTCTCTAATTTATTTTCTCCTCCCAAATCTTTAGAATTAAAAATCTAAAATTTAGATTTCTGCACACATCCCAAGAGAGAGGACCTTCTCTCTATTTTTCACATCATGAACTATGCCCAAACTTCTACCATATGAAGAGATCTCTTCTGATATCTTTCACATATAAAAGAAACCATAAAAGCCCCTTTTATAGGCATGTAAGGAGGTAGGGTGAAGAGTCTTAGTGATCCTGGACTCTTACAGGATTCCACCTCCCTTCATAATTTTATATCCCAAAATATATCAAAAAAATATGGGATTACTATTTTCATATTTTTTTATGATAAATTAGTTCTCTAACTGATCTCTCACAAAAAATCTCCTAAAAGTGTTGCACATATAAGGAGAAAAAAGTTTATTGGCATAGAGAGGTTGGTCTAGATGAGAATAGATTCTCCTAATAAGGAATATTTTGAAATTTAATTTTAGAAGCTTTCTTTTATCAAAACTAAATTAGATTTAGATGTGAGATAGATAAGAGAAAGAACTCTTTGGTGTAAAAAAATCTCACACAAAACAATTTTGTGTGTGGAGATATATGGCGTGCAATCTGGGTTGGCGGAGGGAGAAGGATCCTATTCCAATAAGGACTCTAAGTTTTCCTATTTGAATCCAAACCAAATCACATTTGGCTTAGCCCAAATAAAATATATAAAATTTAATCTAATTAGATTTATAAATTTTTAATCAAATCTTAATCAAATTAGAAATTGACTGAATCAATGCCCTGATCAAATCAGGGATAATTCTCTCTTAGCGATTAGGTCATCTCATAATCTAATCGGATCAAACCTAATTGAATCTAATTCAATTAGATTTTATTTAATCCTCTTTGCTTAATCAAATTGAGCTAATCAATAATTTAATTACTAATTAATTTTTTATTAATTTACTAATACTTTGTGAATTAATTTATTGTAACTTTTGCATAAGGTTAACCATCAATCGAATTGATGATTAAGCCCTTAAATGATTCTCAATCGTTGATCAGCCACATGATCAGTCAAAAATTTTTTTTGAGTATGACTCCATAGGTTTGAACCTAAGTTGATAGTATAGGAATACTTTCCTAAACCAATCGATGTAACCATCTAGCAATGTTGACCCGACATTCGGATATATCGAATGAAAACGAAGCAACATTCAAGAACCTATTGGCGTATGGTTACCGTATAATTTATCTCTTTGATCCTAATGCTCGAGGATGACTAAAGATTTAACTATCAATCCTAGATAAGTCATTCACATTGTATTTTAATTTTTTTCAAATCCATCACATGGATCATTCGGACCCAGGTTTTGTTAAATTGAAATACACTGATGCATATCTCCTACTAATTCGGAGGGGTCAATTCCATCTTGACTCACACACCGACTTGACAAGTACTTGACTGCATCTAAAAATCTTCTATCACTGAATTAGAAACTCAGTTAGTTTGGTATCAAAATACAGTGAGTTACTTACAAATCACCGTGGTGATCTCAGATCAGAGGGAAACTTATACTCATACCCTTCGTGAGCTACCCTTGACAGCAGAGTGCTCCGTAGTTGGTCACGTTCAGTGATGATGTACTCCTACATCTTACCTGCATGTCATACCAGTATCTTCATACTATTTGGTTATGAGTACAACCAACCATAAGGCATACAATGACCTATACTTGATATCGCTATCATCCTAGTAATAGCGTATCGTTTGGTCGCGAACTAGTTTAAAGACTATGCAATAAATCTTTCTTTATCGATCAAAGTAGTCTTAAGAACTTCATTATAATATAGGAGTTTATTAGAAGATGTATCTTTGTGAAAAAATATTAAATAATTTTTATTATTTATCAATTCATATATATTTATAATTAGTACAATCATCAAATGATTGACTTTAGAATACAATTCCCAACAACTCCCACTTAGACTAAAGCCAATCAGTATAGTATCATATATCCATTTTTGATTTATCATCTCAGAACTCCTAGATATCGAGATTTTAGTAAATAGATTGGTCAAGTTTTCTTTTTCATCGATCTTTTAAAGATTGACGTCACCTTAACAGATTTTTCGAATAAGATAGTAGCGATGCAAAATGCCTAGTAAGCTAATGGGACTTCGACTCTTTGGCATGAGCTATGGCTCTGGTGCAGTACAATACAGTAGGACCATCATCAGAGGGTGCCATTCTTAACTTGCCAGTGAACCCGTACAATCGCATAGCTTCCTTGCAAGCATCGAATGCTGCAATGCATTTTACCTTGCAATTTGAATTTGACTATATTTTTCTGCTTGGAACCTTTCCAGTAGATTACTCTATTATTCAGGATAAAGATGTATTCTGACATATTCTTGCTATTATTATGTCTATCTAAAAATTAAAGTCATACTCCGTAAGTTTTAAATCAGATTCTCTATTACTAAGTCACCGATCCTTAGTATTTCTCAAATACTTAAGGATGACTTTTCAATGATTCTCATCCGGATCTTGCAAGTATCCACTCACTACCCTAGTGAGTATACTATATCCGATCTCATACATGATGTACATGATAGAATAAATTTTACTCATAAATACCCTATGTATGTTGGATTGAAAAAATCCAAGCAGCCTCTTAGATCTATCTCTATAGATCTCTAGCATGAGAGATGCTTTTCCCAAATTCTTTATGAAGAACAATAATAACAGCGAAACCTTTATTCTTTGTAATGTAAAGAAAGTCATTCCTGATTAAGAGAATTTCATTTATATACAAAATAAGAAATACACTCATAGAACTATTAACCTATTTGTATTTGCAGGATTCTTCTTTGTTCTCAATGAAGTCATGCATTTTGATCACTTATCAAAATGCACGTTTCAACTCTAAAATATTTGGCATTGCCATAAGAGAAAATATCTCATTATGGTCAATACCATAATGTTGACAGTATCCTTAGGCAACCAGATGAGCTTTGTAGGTCTCCACCTTCTCGTCTGTACTATTCTGATCCCATTGAAGATCCACTTACACTCTATGGGCTTTATCCTTCGAGTGAATCAATGAATGTCCATACACCGTTGATCTTTATAGACTTCATTTCGGACTCTATGGCTCCAAGCCATTAATTGGAGTCGGACCTTTGCATGGTATCCATGTAGGTGATCAAATTTTTGTTATTCTCATCGAGTTCAACAGGATCACATTTCGAAATTAGATACCAAAGTACCTATCCGATGGATGTGGTACTCTATCGGATCTCCTTGATGGTGCTTTTACAATGGGTTTCGGGTTTGATTTAATCAAGTCCGATTCTATGGATTTACTAGATTGTGTCGGTTCTTCTACCTGTCGAACTTCATAAGTTCCATATTAAAGGCATCAGTACCTTTATCAAGATACTCCTTTTCTGAAAGAAATGCCAAACAACTCTTGTTCTTTAGCATGATAGAAGTTATATCCCCTAGATTCTTTGGAGTCATCCTATAGAATAATATATATAGGATCGAGATCCAAGCTAATCAGTCTGCAAATACTTGACATAAAATAAATACTTTCAAACCTTAAGGTAAAAGAATATCAGTTTACGCCTAGTCCATATCTCATATGGAGTCCTTGCGACTGATTAGTTCGAAATCTGGTTCAAAATATGATAAATAGTCTTAAGAGTATAAACTTAAAAGGAGACTGACAGACTTGCAAACCTCATCATGGATCGAACTATGTCTAACAAAGTTGATTCCAATAAAAGAGAATCTTTATTCTCTTCTAGATTTGTTAAAAACTCACCGGAAGGGCATTCTCTTCTTTGGTTTGACCAAAGAGTTTCAATACTCTTCTCAGTTTGTTTTTCTATCTTATTATGAAATTATTTAAATATTTTAAATAATCTAAATTTATGGCAAACATGTTCATAGATCTAATACATCAATATATATAAGACTTAGAACATCATTGGCTTGTTCACTTTTTTCAGCAAAAGGTGACTTGGTTATCTTATTAAGGAGATAGAATTAACAGATTGATAATGATTCACAATAATTGACTTCAAAAATTATCTCATGTTGATCCTATTTTTATTTATATGATCGATCCTAAATTGCCAAAGGTAGATTTTTATGATATTATCTATTTTAGAGAGTTTATTTGATTGTGTACAATACACTAATAGGCTGTGACTATTCATAAATATCATTTTTTAGTTTTTTATATAATTTTGATATCATTCATATTGATATCACAAAATCATTAGACAATACTGACAATCACTAAAATGACATTGTTGGAATTAAAAATAAGCTCGATGATTTCTAAAATCAGAATTAGAACATAACTTTCAACTCCAATGTTCAGAAATCTCTTGCTGTTTTCAAATTTTCTACTAACCTGAAGTTGTTACAATAATTTGCATCGACTTTTGATATCCAATATCCAGGTAGTAGTGTCACAGATAGAGAAATCACAAGATATTATCATATAACTACCTTGTTCAGCAACCTTTTACTGATTTCTCTTCCTTAGCCTGTTCGGATCAAAAAACTCTGCCAGACCAGGTTAACCTTAGACTCTTTTGTCAGTTCAGACTCCTCAGCCCAAGCACGACTTTCCTGCACCTTCTTTTTCTTTCTCAAAGGATTGTTTCCCCACTGAAGATATATCTTCAGAGGTGCGAAGGAACTCCTTCAATATTTGAAAAATTTTCTTCCACTGAGCATCATTGAATTTACAACTAAATTAATGTTCTTTGCTACTCTTAATAACACCACATGGTGATATAATCAATTGGCCACTTCTGATAAGTACCTTTGATCGCATCACATGTGTTGGATGTGAGAACTTCAGGTGCTGGATTCATAGTCATATGTAGGATCCATTCGTGCTCTAGAACTATTTGCAACTTTCGATACTATCTATCAAAGTTGGGTTCTGTAAATAAGTCACTGTCAAACAGTGAATGGAGCAACGGACATCTAGCATAATTAAAAGAAAAATACAAGACCTCTATGTTTATGAATTGATTAAGCTTAAAGACTTAGATTTTAGTTTAAAGATTCTTTCACTATTTTATTCGAATTGATAGCCTCTACCTCCAATTCGAGAAATTACTCTAATTTCTTAGTGGGTAGTAGAATCCACACAGACTGCACACGAGTCTGACTTTGGTCAGGTCACCCATGTACATCTATGGATAGGTTCTTAACTAATTATTTCATAAAATAATTTTTAATAATTGATTTAGCCTCAGATAACTTTTCAGTTGACTTTGATCTTCTCTACAAGCCCTGGTTAGGTCCAACCATTAACAAGATCATACTTACGAATCCAACTATCAAATAATTAGGCTCAACTTTAGCCGGCTAACATGATCACTTGACAGAGAGACTCGACTAAGTCATCATATTATTGAATAATAATTCTAATAGCAGATGAACACTAGATCTTTGGGCCTCCAATGATCATCATACTAATAGACCCATTATCATCCAACTTAATGAAAGGCTATGATCTAGTTATCCCCATAACTAGCTCATTTTAAAGATCTAATAATTTAAAAAATTTTAATCAATTTAAAAAAGAGATGAGAAGAGATTAACCAGTAAACCACAATCCTTCTACTAACTTCATCAAGTCATTGAATTAGATTAGGATCGTGCTGGTTGAACTGGCACCTAGATCAGTCACACTGATCAACCTTAATGACATGGGTCAACTCGAATCACTTAGCGATCTAATCAAGATATAATCCATCAAATTAGCTAGATAAGTGAAATCGATGAGAGAGTCTACTAAGCTTGCCTTAGACACCATCGAAATGGTCAGATAAGCTGCTCCCAATTAAAAGCCATCGATCGAAATGCCAAACTTACCTTAGACATCAATTGGTTAATTAGTTTTGATTTAACCAACCTAATGATTCAGGTTCAACCACTGAGCCATAATAAAGGTCTATTTGGTCTAATCAAAGATATGAATTTAACCATCTACAACTATTGTATTGGTTCTAGAGAAACTCTAATTTTAATCTAATTCAATATTTGGTTAGATTTAATCAATTTCTCTAGTTAGTTTATTCACTTTTTGATTCTAACATTGGGTTTAACCCAATTAAGAGGACCTGATCTAAGCTAATCCATGCCTTCATATTTTATGCGAATGTCATTAGATCTTAAACCATAATTCTAGATCTAATCGATTCTATACTTAATTCTCAATTAAGTTTTGCATCAACATGGTTAAGGTTTTAAAAATAATATTCCCATGTAAATCATAAAATCTTTTAGATCAAATCTAAATTTTTTATAATTTTAAATCAAAATAATTTTGTTTAAACAAGATTGGATGTAACTAGCTTCTTCGTAACTTGCATCACATACAACAATACCTAGGATTTCAAGATCTAGAATTTTGCAAGAAAATAAGTTTTCTCTTTTTGCTTTCTTCTTCATGGGATCTAATTACATGGAATCCCAATACGCCATAAGAGCACCTCATCGAATGGGAAGAGAAGACCTTTAAACCCTTCTTGCTCCTATGATCGAATGGCCTGGTAATCAACCCAATCCAAGTACTTGCAAATTGGATCATCTAATCTAATCACATATCATATATGCATAAATTTAGATCTAATATAAATTATATCAGATCTGATTACAATCTTAGATTATATCTAAATTAGATCATAAATATCACATGCATGATATAAAATCAGATTTTATCAAAGATCAGTACAAACTAAGATAATCTTTTCACTGTAAGGGATAAACCCTATAGCAGGATAACCTTAGTCAGTTTGTGTGATCAATCATTAATTAAATTTAAATAAAAATATCATATATTAGATCTAAATAAAATTAAAATTTAGGTTTAATATGCACATAAATGATGTCATAACGAACTTAGGCTCTGATACCACTGTTGGAGAATGCAGGTGATTTCATGCATATATTTCAAAATTTTTTTGAAAAAATTACAGCAGAAGATAATTAGATTAATTAAATTAATCTAACATACATATGATTTAATCATCAAATCAATCTACTCTAGGATCTATGACATGTTATGTTGCATATAAAATCTAAAATAATCTGAAGATAAAATCAGCATGCATGCTGTGAGCAGTAGATCACATCTACTTCTAATCTGAGTTCAGAACTCCATACCTGATCACAGGTCGATAATCTCCACTATTGAGAGATATGATAGGGAGGATCTTTACTGATAGGTCACAGCCGCATATATATCCGATCTCTATGAAAAATCCACTTGAAGCCCCGATCTGATCGGTCTTCTCGAAAGTGCTAGCTCGCGTGAAGACCTTCTTCTTGGCTGATTTGGATCTTTTCTTCAAATCTTTGAAATCTTTTTAGAGATTGAAGATAGACTTCTAGAGGAGATGAAAGGTATAATAAAGATAAAAAAAAAATTTCTCTAATTTATGTTCTCCTCCCAAATCCTTAGAATTAAAAATTAAAAATTTAGATTTTTACACACATCCCAAGCGAGAGGACCCTTCTCTCTATTTTTCACATCATGAACTATGCCCAAACTTCTACCATATGAAGAGATTTCTTCTGATATCTTTCACACATAAAAGAAACTATAAAAACCCCTTTTATAGGCATGTAAGGAGGTAGGATGAAGAGTCTTAGTGATCCTGGACTCTTACAGGATTCCACCTTCCTTCATAATTTTATATCCCAAAATATATCAAAAAAATATGGGATTACTATTTTCATATTTTTTTATGATAAATTAGTTCTCTAGCTGATCTCTCACAAAAAATCTCCTAAAAGTGTTGCAAATATAAAGAGAGAAAAATTTATTGGCATAGAGAGGTTGGTCTAGATGAGAATAGATTCTCCTAATAAGGAATATTTTAAAATCTAATTTTAGAACTTTTCTTTTATCAAAACTAAATTAGATTTGGATGTGAGATAGATAAGGGAAATAACTCTTTGGTGTAAAAAAATCTCACACAAAACAATTTTGTGTGTGGAGATATATGGCGTGCAATCTGGGTTGGCGGAGGGAGAAGGATCATATTCCAATAAGGACTCTAAGTTTTCCTATTTGAATCCAAACCAAATCACATCTGATTTAGCCCAAATAAAATATATAAAATTTAATCTAATTAAATTTATAAATTTTTAATCAAATCTTAATCAAATTAAAAATTGACTGAATCAATGCCCTGATCAAATCAGGGATAATTCTCTCTTAGCGATTAAGTCATCTCATAATCTAATCGGATCAAACCTAATTGAATCTAATTCAATTAGATTTTATTTAATCCTCTTTACTCAATCAAATTGAGCTAATCAATAATTTAATTACTAATTAATCCTCTATTAATTCACTAACACTTGATGAATTAATTTATTATAACTTTTATATAAGGTTAACCATCAATCGAATTGATGATTGAGCCCTTAAACGATTCTCAATCGTTGATCAGCCACATGATCAGTCAGAAACTTCTTTTGAATGTGACCCCATAGGTTCAAACCTAAGTTGGTAGCACAAAAATATCTTTCTGAACCAATCGATGTAACCATCTAGCAATAGTGATTCGACGTCTAGATAGGTCGAATGAAGGCGAAGCAACATTCAAGAACCTATTGACGTATGGTTACTATATAATTCATCCTTTGACCCTAATACTCGAGGATGATCAAAAATTTAACTATCAATCCTAGATAGGTCATCCATATTATATTTCAATCTTTTTCAAATCAATCACATGGATTATCCAGGCTCAGATTTTGCTAAATTGAAATATACTAATGCATATCTCCTAATTCAGAGGGATTAATCCCATCTTGACTCACACACCGACTTGACAAGTACTTGACTGCACCCAAAAATTTTTCATCACTTAATTAGAAACTCAGTTAATCCGACATCAAAGTACAGTGAGTTGCTTGTAAATCACTATGGTGATCTTAGATCGGAGGGACACTTATACCCATACCCTTCGCGAGCTACACTTGACAGCAGAGTGCTCCGCAGTTGGTCATGTTTAGTGATGATGTACTCCTATATCTCACCTGCATACCATACCAATATCTTCATACTATTTCGTTATGAAGATAATCAATGCATATGGGCATACAATGACCTACACTTGATATCGCGATCATCCTAGTAGTAACGTATCGTTTGGTCGTGAGTCAGTTTAAGGACTATATGATAAATCTTCTTTTATCGATCAAAGTAGTCTTAAGAACTTTATCATAATATAAGAGTTCGTTAGAAGATGTATCCTTGTGATAAAAAAATATTAAATAATTTTTATTATTTATCAATTCATATACATTTATAATTAGTATAATTGTCAAACAATTAGCTTTAGGATATAATTTCCAACAAAATTGTATATATACAAGATCAATTTAACCCAAACCAAAAACTCCCCTAGCTAACTCAATTTGATGCTATTTTCAAGCTCATGTACAACCATGTCTTGCCCTGCACACATCCATTGGACTAAATTCTAGTCCAATCTTTAGATTAGCCCCTTAAGACCTCTCAAACCTAGGCCTTAAGTCCCTAAAATTAAACCTAATTCTAGTTCAAAATAGAATCTCGAAAAGCTTCTGTTCGTTACTCGAGTCAGCTCATCAGGGTTCGAATCCTTAGATTAGCCCCTTAAGACCTCCCAAACCTAGGCCTTAAGTCCCTAAAATTAAACCTAATTCTAGTTCAAAATAGAATCTCGAAATGTTTCTGTCCGTGCACTCGAGTCAGCTCATCAGGGTTCGAATCCTTAGATTAGCCCCTTAAGACCTCCCAAACCTAGGCCTTAAGTTCCTAAAATTAAACCTAATTCTAGTTCAAAATAGAATCCCGAAAAGCTCCTGTCCGTGCACTCGAGTCAGCTCATCAGGGTTCGAGCGGCTCTGGCATGCATGCCAGCAGTGTACCAATAAACACTGCCTTCTGTCCTTCTAGTCAAGCCTGCTCTATCAGGGTTTGAGCTGACTCAACTTGGATTTGAGCTGACTCGACCTACAGTTGAGCCAGCTTGATAGCTGTGTTATCCACTGGTGTCAGATGCACAACTCTCTTCTGCTATTCGATCTAGCTCGACTACTAGCTGATGCTCCCTTCAACCCTTAGCTTTTTTCCATCTATTCCTAAGGTTTAAGAGCATCATATCTGAGCTCACAATCTCTACCTTGGTGCTTCCAAATCTTTCTGAACTTAGTCCTATCCACTAGCCCCATCAGTGTCACATAATAGTGAAAGCTGTCCTATATAAGTACCTTCATGAGTACATTAGTTGGATTCTTCTTGGTGTGAATCTTCATCAGCTCTACTTCACCATCCTCCATAAACTTTCTAATCTGATGGTACTTGATGTCAATGTGCTTCATCCTCGCATAATAAACGGAGTTCTGTGTAAGCAACAAAGCACTCTGACTATCAGAATGCACTCTGACAGCCTCCTATAAGAAGTCCATCTTCAACGCCATGCCCTTCAATCATAGGGCTTCCGTCACTACCTCAATGATGTCAATGTACTCCACTTCAGTAGTAAATAAATCATTATGGGTTGCAAGTAAGATCTCCATGAGATTGAACCTCCATATAGGCTAAATATAAAATCTATCGTCAAATGTCGAGTATCTCATCTTCATCAAAATCTACATCCACAAACCCCTCTAAACCCCTCGAGCCTCCTTGGACATGTTGGAATGTCCATCAGCACCACCTTGTTGATCATAGTAAATACCAACTCCAATCGTACCAGCTAAATATCTAAAAATATCTTTCAGTACTCTCTAATGCTCCCTGCCATGCTGCACCATAAATCTGCTCACCTGACTGACTGCATGAGCTATATTCAGTCTACAACATACTATAAAGTATATAATGCTCTCCATACTAAAGGCATATGGTACTCTTTTTATCTCCTGAGCCTCCACCTCAGTCTTTGGCGATATAGTCTTCAAGAGTCTGAAGTGCCCAACAAGTGGCAGCTCTATCAGTTTCACATTCTTCATCCCATATCTCTCTAAGACCTTCCTTATGTAGCCTTTATAAGATAAGTGCAATAGCCTTTTGGATCTATCTCTACTAATCCCATGCCTAGAATCTTTCGTGTAGGCCCTAAGTCCTTCATCTCAAACTCCCGAGACAAAGCTTCTTTCAACTCCAGCACAACTTCCTTACTCTTGCATGTAATCAATATGTCATCTACATACAAATGTAAATATATTCTAGATCCATCATCCAGAGATCTAATATATACACATGAGTCATAATCATACTTGAAAAGGTCAATGTTTCTCATATAAATGTCAAATCGCTTGTACTACTATCTAGGAGATTGCTTCAATCCGTACAATATTTTTTTCAGCAAACAAACCATTTCATCTAACCTAGATTCTCTAAACCCCTTTGACTGCTTCATATAAATGCTCTCCTCCAAATGACCATGAAGGAATGCCGTCTTCACATCCATCTGCTCTAATTTTAGATCCTGTGCTGCTACAATACTCAACAGCACCCTGATGACTGGAGAGAAAACCTCTGTATAATCAACTTCTTCTCTCTATGAGTATCCTTTAGCTATAAGTCTAGCCTTGTACCTCACTCCATCTTGCTCTGAAGGTGCCTCCTTTCTGGTATAAACTCATTTGGAGCCAATGGGTCGAGCATCCTCCAGTAGATCCATCAATTGTCATGTTCGATTCTTCTTGAAAGACTCCATCTCCTCTATCATAGCTTGCATTCATGACTCTCGATTCGAAATCTCCATGGCCTCCTCAAAGGTCTTTGGATCACCATTAGTAGTGATGAGAGCATAGAAAATCATCTCATCAATGCCATATCTCACCGATTTATGAACAATGCACTTCGGCTTATACAATGCCACTTCCCTTGCTGTATCCTGCAAGTCTGCTGCATGTGATTGCCTTTGCACTTCCTCCACGACAGCATCCTATCCTCGCTGATCCTCCATAGGTATATGACCATGCCTTCCCAACTCCACCTCAAATTGAACATGTTTTAAGCTTGAAGTTGAAAGCAAATCACCTGACTGCGAGTGTTATCCATTATCGTCCTGAGCTATCTTTCTAGCTCCATCTGTACTTTCTAACTTCTTCAAGATGCTCTTTTTATCAAAGATCACATTCCTACTGATGACGCACTTCTGAGAATATGGATCTCATAGCAAGTAACCCTTCACACCGATAGGGTACCTGATGAAGATCATCTTTTGTGACTTCAGATCTAACTTGCTCCATTTGGCTTCTTCCACCAAGGTATAAGCCGGACAGCCGAACACCTTCAAATGGCCAAACTCCATCCTTTTCCCACTCTAAACTACCTTTGAAAGTCCTCCATTGAGCGATCTATGGGGAGACCTATTAATAAGAAAACAAGCAAACATTAGAGCATTACCCCAAAAAGACTTGGACAGTGATGCTTGCAGCCTCAAGCTCCTGACCTTTTCCATCAGTGTTCGTTCATCCTCTCTATGACATCATTCTGTTGAGGGATCATCTTCACTATGTAATGGCATTTGATATCATTTTCTTCACAGTATCTCATGAACTTCATGCTTGTGTACTTCCCTCTATTATTGGACCTTAAATATTTTACTGACTGCCTCATCTCCTTCCCACCTCAGCTCTCTAGGTCTTAAAATTGGGCAAACGCCTCTGATTTTTTCCTGATCAGATATACCTATGCCTTCCTGGAGAAGTCATCTATAAAGGTGACAAAATATCTCACTCTATCTCAAGCTACAATAGATGCCGATCTCCATACATCTGAGGGAACAAGGTCCAATACAGCTTCACTCCGCTTGGAACTACTAGCAAACTTTATCCTGTGATGTTTACCATAAATACAAGGCTCACAAAGATCATCACCCTCCTTTTTGAGTGTTGGAATCAAACCTCTCCTACTCAACTTCATAAGCCCCCTATCACTTATGTGACCCATATGATAGTGCCATGACTGGTAGGTTAGCTGATTCTCCTGTGCTACTATAGAAGCCTCCACACTATCAGTAACCATTGAGCCTTCCATCCTATATAGATTATTGCTCAGTCTTCTCCCTTTCATCACCATCAAAGTATCCTTGAAGATCTTCAAACACCCACTGCCCGATTGACAACTGAAAGCATATCCCTGCTCTTCTAAGTAATCTAGGGATAACAAATTCTTTTTCAATTCTGGCACACGCTTTACACTGATGAATGTCTGTATGACTCCATCATATATCCTCACCCTGATAGCACCAACACTAGTCACTCTATATGGATGATCATCTCCAAGACTCATACTACCATCATCTGATTTCTCTTAGAAGGCAAACCAATCATAATGTGCAGCGTAGTGGTGCGAACATGCTGAATCAAGTATCTGGTGGCTATCAAACTTAACTGCCTCATTTGATACTATCAATACATCATCTCCACTATCCTCAGATAACAGAGCACCACTCCCACTGGTCGATCCAACCTTTTTCTTCATCTTCTCATTCTTCAAAAGTGGGCAACTCCTCCTTAGATGACCAGATTGATGACACTTGTAGCATTTTACAGCCTTTAGATTTTTTTGAGACTTTGATCTACCTTTGACTTATCTCGAGTCCTCTCCTTAAATCTCCCTTGCCCTTCATTCATAGGAAGCACCTTTGAATTAGGACTTCCTTTATATAGCTTCTCTCGCTGCTCATTTGACCTAAGAACTCCTACCACTTCCTCAAAATTTAGGATTTCTTTCCCATATACCAAAGTAGTGATGAGATCATCATAAGAAATTGGCAACAAACACAACAACAGGAGAGCTCTATCCTTCTCATCAATCTTAATATCAAGGCTCATGACATCCGAGTAAACTTGATTGAATTTCTGGAAGTGGGCAATCAGATCTCCTCCTTCAGACATCTGCAAACTATACAACTGCTTCTACAACCACAGCTTGTCTGTCATGTTCTTGCCCATGTATGTATTCTCAAGCTTCTTCTAGAGCCCTTTTGGTGTGGTTTCTTTGCTAATCTCAGGCAAAACCTCATCAACAAGGCACATTCTGATGGTGCTGAAAGCTATTTCCTTCAATTCCTCCCAGTCTCTAACAGTGATCTTTCAGGCCTATCCCTAATTAAGATCTTGTAGATCCTATTCTGAACTAACAGATCTTTCATCCTTTGCTACCAAAGAATAAAATTTTTCTTACTATCAAACTTTTCAAAGTCTGCCTTAAGGGTACTTGACATCATTCCACACAGATTTCAATTCTACGCAAGGAACAACCACAAATCTATGTAGTCTAGAATAAAATAAGGCAGATTACTTAGACCAAGGTAGATCCTTATCCAAATCAGGCATCCAAGACTTTTTCTCCATTAGATCTAGCTCTGAAGCTCTGATACCAACTGTTGCAGGATCAGATCTTTCCTTGTTGATCATAGATAGTGGAAGTAGTAGTAAGGATGGGAGAAAAGGGATGATGGTGGTTCATATCTAGCCCTAGAAGAACCCTAGGGTGTGAGGGAGAGGAGGAGAAATATGAGAGAGAGAGAGAGAGCAATTAGGGAGAAAAGACTTCTATTCTGATTTTATTTCATCAAAACCATATACAAAATTATATATATATACAAGGTCAATTTGACCCAAATCAAAAACTCTCCCAGCTAACCTAATTTGATGCAATTTTTCAGCCTATGTACACTCATGTCTTACCTTGCACACACCCATTGGACTAAATCCCAGTCCAATCTTTGGAATAGCCCCTTAAGACCTCCCAAACTAAGGCCTTAAGTCCCTAGAATTAAACCCAATTCTAGTTCAAAATAGAATCCTGAAAAGCTTCTATCCATGCATTCGAATCGACTCTATCAATGTTTAAGCTGGCTCTGGCATGTATGCCAGTAGCATACCAATAAATGCTGCCTTCTGTCCTTCTATTCGAGTTGGCTCTATCAAGGTCCGAGCCGACTCGATCTAGATTCGAGCTGACTCGATCTACAGTCAAGCCAGCTCAACAGTTGTGTCATCCATTGGCGTCAGATGCATAGCCCTCTATCTGCTATTTGAGCTAGCTCTCTCAAAGCTTGAGTCAGCTTGACTGCTGGCTGATGCTCCCTTCACCCCTTGACCTTTCTCCATCTATTCTCAAGGTTTGAAAGCACCACATCTAAGCTCGCATACATACTTGGTCATGATAGAATAATAAAATATTTCTAACCTTATGGTCTGAGACACATCATCTAATGATCTAATCAGGATATTGTTTGAACAGATATGGGTCATCTCAAATGAAGTACTTGGGCGAAAAATTTATGTTTGTCCTGAGTTGTCCGGTGAGAAGAAATTTTACCTATGGCCAAATAATTAACGATGTCAGCATACCTTGGTTCTGTGGATACGGACATGAGTTGTTCATCAAAAAAAATTAATTGATAGGTGGTTCACTAGATGATGCGACTATGATTCTAGTTAAGTGGTCAGCTACTACGTTTTTGATTTTTTTTTTGCCTTTGATTTCTAGGTTAAATTCTTGAAGGAGCAAGATCCATTAGATCAAGCATGCCTTGGCCTCTTTTTTTGCTAAGAGATATCTAATGGCTGAGTGGTCAGTGTATATGATGATGTGGATCCCACCAAATAGGATCTAAATTTTTTCAGAACAAAGACAATGGTCAAAAACTCTTTTTCTGTGATAGTATAATTAAGCTGTGCATCATTTAAGATTTTACTAGTATAGTAAATAATTCTAGGTAGCTTATCAATCTTGTGACCTAAGACAGCGCCCACAGCATGATCGAACATGTCACACATGAGTTCAAAAGATTCAGTCTAGATAGGTGGGTGAATGATGGGAGTTGAGATGAGTGCCTTTTTGAGGAACTCAAAGGACTCAAGGTACTCAAAAGTGAACTCAAATTTTATTTTTTTTTATTAACAAAATGGTTAACGGATGAGCCATTTTGTTGAAATTGGCTATGAATCCTCTATAAAATCTAGCATGTCCTAAAAATGAATGGATTTTCTTAACAGACTTGAGTGGTGGAAGACTTGCAATCATGTCTACTTTGACTTTATCTACTTCATTTTCTTTTTTTGAAACTACATGATCAAAAACTATACATTCTCTAATCATGAATTGATATTTTTTCTAATTGAGAACTAAGTATTTCTCCTTACATCTTTCTAAGACTAATCTCAGATGATCTAGACATTCGGAGAATATAGGGCCAAAGATAAAAAAGTCATCTATAAAATTTTTTAAAAATTATTTAATAATATTTAAAAAATACTGATCATGCATCTCTGAAAGGTTACTAGTGTATTACATAACCCAAAGGGTATGCACCTATAGGCGAAGGTTCCGAATGGATCGGTAAAAGTAGTCTTTTCTTGATCTTCAGGGGCTATGAGGATCTAGTTATAGTGAAGTATCTATCAAGAAAATAGTAAAACTTCTGTCCGACTAATTTTTCTAACATTGGATTGATGAATGGCAAAGAAAAATGATTTTTTCTTGTTGCCACGTTTAGCTTCCTATAATCTATATAGACCCTCCACCTTGTTTGGGTCCTAGTCGGGATAAGTTTGTTTACCTCATTCTGAACCATTGTTATCCTAGACTTTTTAGATATCACTTATACAGGTTTTACCCAAGAGCTATCTGAGATGGGGTAAATTATTTCACTATCAAGTAATTCTAGAATTTCTTTCTTGACTATGTCTTTCATGGTTGGATTAAGTCTTCTCTGGGCCTCTCTAATCGGATTAGCCTCTTCCTCTAGGTGTATTTTGTATTGGACTATAGAAGGGCTAATTCTCTTAATATCTATCATGGTCTAGCCTATTGCTTCTCAATTTCTCTTAGGATCGCTAGCAGCTCCTCTTATTTTGGATTTAAGTCTGATGTGATAATTACTGGTAGTATTTCTGCTGGACTTAAATATGCATACTCAAGGTGCTTGAGAAGGGGTTTCAATTCTAATTTGGGTGCCTCTTTTATTGATGGCTTGGATAATAGGTTAGTCATTTTCACAAGTGGTTCAAAAGGAGGCTCCTATCTCTGGCTAATTTCATGATCACTGAATATTTTATGGATGTCTTTAGGTTTATGATTGAACCAAAGACTTGACTCGAGATCGACATTATCATCGCTAATGTCAATGGGTTCATAAATATTATCTTGGATCACATTTATATTAGTATGCTAGTTAGATTCTTATTCAAGATTAAATATGTTCAACTTGATCGTCATATTCTCAAAGGATAGTTTCATAAGTCTATTTCAGTAGTTGATTTCAGCATTAGCAGTAGCTAGAAATGGTCTTCCTAAAATAATCGGGATATGATCCTTCAGGTTTGAGACTAGTTCAGTCTCTAAGATAATAAAGTCTACTAGGAAGATAAAATTTTCAACCTTGATTAGCATATCCTCTGCCACTCTCTTAGGGATCCTAAAGGATCGATTTGTTAGTTGCAATGTGATCCTTGTTGGCTTAAGTCTTCCCAACCCTAATTGCTCATAAACTGAATAAAGTAAGATATTTACATTAGCCCCTAAATCTAGCAAGACCTTCTTAATATGGATTTCTTCAATAATACATGAAATTGTTGGAGATCCAGGATCCTTATATTTCACCGACACATGACTTGATAAGTATGAGCTCACACTTGTTGCTAAGAAAGCTAGTTCTCTTGGATATATTTGTTGTCTTTTTCTTGGTGTATAAGTCTTTTAAAAATTTGGCATAGATCGAAACTTGTTAGATCATGTCTAGAAGAGGAATATTTACTTGGACTTGTTTAAACACCTCTATCATTTTATCTAAGTGTTTCGATTATTTGTTGGACCTTAGTTAGTTTGAAAAAGGAGCTTTAGGAGTTGTGGGTCCTATAAGCAGTCTTGGTGAATTATCAATTTCATAAACTTGATTTTGTTTGGTGGGTTGTTCATCAGGTGACTCGAAAAATGAGTCCTCTCGAATGTCAAGTGAACTTACCTTATTGTCCACTTATTTTTCTGACCTCAAGGTGTGAACAGTATTTATTTGGTTAACTTGAATTTTGTGTTGGGGTTGTGGACCGTTTTGAGTTCTTGGGTTAGGTTCAGGTTGGCTAGGTAGTCTCCCTCGTTCTCTCTCACTCATGATAGAGACTAGCTAACCTACTTGCATTTTCAGATGGACTATGGCTTGGGTATTAGTGTTTAAGAACTGGCCTGCAGTCTGCATGAAGTTACTCAGTATAGTGTTAGTGTCAATATTAGATTTTATCAGGACTTCTAGATTTTTCTCCAGAGAGCAAAATTTCTTCTCATTATTATTAAAGCCTGGTGGGTTGTTTAATATAGGGCTGGACCTTGGATTTGGCTGATTGAATGTAGGACTGCCTACATTTGGGTCCTGTGACCATGAAAAGTTTGGATGATTCCTCCAATTTTGGTTATATGTGGATGCATAGGGGTTATTCATTGATCTTTGATATGTGATATTTGCTTGTGCATACCCATTTTCTGTTGGGTTCATCAGAAGAGGATATTCCTCTAGGACATGGTCTGGTGCACTGCACCCATTGCATAAGGGTGCAGACACTTGGTTTACACTGGTTGGTCTCTGGAGTTCTAAGGCTTCTATCCTACAGGTTAAGGTTACAATTTTGGCCTTTGTGGCTAGAAAAGTTTGTATTTGATGCATTCCACCTTTTGAGAGTATGGATCTTTCGGGTTCTCTAGTTATTTTCCATTGTAAGTTCTTTTCGACTAGATCTTCTAAGAATTGTCAGGCCTTGTTGGATTCTTTATACATGGATTGATCTTAGCACATAGACTCTAGCATGATTTTGAAATTCGAGTCTAGCCCCTCGTAAACTATTTAGCACAACCTCCAAGTCTCAATTTGATGGTGTGGGCATTGACTCAAGTGGTTTTTAAAATGGTTAAAGGATTTTCAAAATGACTGGCTAGCTTGTTGATAGAATTAATTAATCTCATTCCTAAATCTGACTGTCTTATGATGGAGAAAGAATTTCTTTAAAAATACTCTCACAAAGCCTTCCCAGATCATGACAAAATGGTTTGAAAGGCTGTATAGCCAATTTTTTGCATTATCTTTAAGGGCAAAATTAATTAATCTTAGCTTGATCTTGTTCTCTGAAAGTTGTTGTAGCCTCATGGTTGCACAAACTTCTTCAAATTTTTTAATAAATATATATGCATCCTCTATTCCAGTAAACTTTGAAAGTATATTAATAATTTGAGGTTTAATTTGAAGTTATTTGCAGTAGGTTGGGGCAACTTGATGCAAGATGGTTGGACAGAATCAATTGGATAATATAAATCCTTAAGGACTTGGGGCTGATTGGTTTCTTCCATTTTAGAGATTTTAAGACTTGAATCAGGAATCGAATCGGTTCTAACCGGTCGACCTGATATCCTTCTCCATGAAGAAAGTGGAGAAGTCATTTTCTTTTCTTTTTTTTTTTTTAATTAACAAACATGTTACACAATCAAATCTAACTAGGGTTAGCCTAAATCTAGACAGCTCCTAACTATTAAGGTTACTTTTGAGCACTCTAAGTTAAAACTAACCAACCAACTAGTTAGATAAGTGTAAGATTGGTAGGAGGCTCTCTGTGCTTTTACAATGGACCGAATTAGAGAACCACTGTTCTTTGGAACTTAATCTCTGGACTACTTACCTTAGACACCAGCTAATTGATTACTTAGAACCCGATCCAACTCTTGGGCTCCCTTATCCTAATGAGCTCGGATGTCCTTAAGGTTAGCATCTAATTGATTTTATTTAAATGTTAGGGTTAATGCAAATGAAGAACTTATTTGTGGGCTAAAAAAGGATGATGAAATCTTCATCTTATCTTATTTAAGTTCATGCCCTTAAAGTAGTTTAAATATACTTATGCACAACTAATAAGAACAAACAAGTTTCAATTTAAAACTAATAACAAATCAGGATCATAGCAATATGCAAAAAGAAAAGAATAGGTTAGAATATATACCTGACTTCTAGCACACACCAATTTAATGTGAAGTAAGATAAGGAAGATAGAAAAGATATACTAAAATTAATACTAAAGCACGAAGAGCAAAAATTCAAAACAAAACTTAAAACATGCCAAGTTTTCTAGCAACGATGCTAAAAACTTGGTGTGTCTTAAAAGTAACCGCAAGTGCACGATGTGCAATATAGCACTTTCGATGAGTACGGATCGATCCCATAAAAAATTTGATATTTGAAGTGTATTTAAACTCTTGCTCAGATGAGCTTTATAGAAGATATGAAGATTTTTTGTTAACTAAAATCAAAAGAACACAAGTGCAGAAATACAATATCTATGGGACCTATGGTTTTTGAATCTACTAGATCAATAGTTGAGATAGCCTTTTTCAATGATTTCTCGAACAACACATCCTTTAGGTCTTCTTATTAGGGTATAAAGTATGAACAAGCATGAACTATGAAGAGATTTAACTCAACTATGATCCATCAAGCATTTCGCCTCACCCTAAATAAGAGATTTTTCTTTTTTACGATGATCCAAGCATAGGCCATGAAAGGAGTTAAAGCCAACTATAATCTATCAAGGTTGTAAGAAAGGGTTGAGGAGAAGAAGAAAGTATATAAATTGTGAGCCTTCTACTTATTACCTTTTCTTATACCAAATCAAGTATAAACTATGAAGGGACTTTAACCCAACTATAGTTTATCAAGTCTCTTGACAAGAGAGGATGAAAGTAGAAGGATCCTTTCAATGTTAAAAGCAAGTGAAGAAACCATAAAATACCGGCATCTAACTACGGTCTAGTTTCATCGCAAACCCCAAAAAGATGCTTAAACAGACATGATATGATTAAAAGCTTAAAAGGATTGAAATCATGAATGAATGCTACTCTGTTTGCTGAAAATTACTTGCAAAAAATTAAAGGTTACAGAAATTAAAAGAAAATTATAAGATAAAGTAAGCTATCCTATATACTGAAATTAAGAGTGTAGAATTTAACTCGCATAAAAAAGAGATCAATAGAATAATAAAAGATTTATTGCTGAAATATTAAAATCTTGTTGATTATAATAAACTTCCAACTCCTAAGCATCAAAGAGACTTGGAGTTGGATTCAAAATAGAAAATAAACAAAAGAAAGAAAACACCTAAACTAGGATCTTCTCTCACAGCTTTCTCTGTAGAATATTCTCTCCTTCTGATTCTCTCACATCCTCCTGGTTGACTCTTCTTCTCTTGTGTTAGAAGGGTGGAAGAAAGTGGGAACAAGATAGCTAAAGAATCAAGGAGGTGTGGAGACTAGGCTAGAACATGATGGAGGCTCTTGGTGTGAGAAATAAAGATGTCCCTCAAGAGGAAGGTGCAAGGGCTCTCTTATACTAGCTGTGGGGTCAGAGGGTTAGGTGATTATTCAATGTGAGACTAACCAAAAGGGGGGCAACAGACTTTTGATAGGAGAGAACCCTTGGGCGGCTAGGGTTTTGAATAGAGAGGGGTTAGGGTTTCATATAAAGCAACAAGAAAGGGGACATTGGATTAGGGAGCTTGCTTCTCATCCATAATCTTTAAGTGCGCTCACACTTGGATCTGTGTGAGAGCTCCTCTTGAATTCTTGGCCTTTGATCTTCAAGTCAATGCATCCATAGCCCTTAGATAAAGTGTCCTGGATCTTCATGAGTTGGGGCCCAAATTTGGACCTTCAGATCTGTTTCTTTGTCTTTCAGCCCTTTGATTTGTTTCCTTTTTGGTCAGCCCCTCAAGGTGGTTGCTCTAGTGCACTCGGATCTAAGCCAAATTAGACTTTACTTTATTCTTTGAGCTCAATCTTCTGTTTACAAAAGTGGATAGGAAGCATCAAATTCTACAAAGATTGGATCAATTATTAAAAAAATTTAGTGCTTGTATTCCTAATTAGTGCACTAATCAATCCCTATTTTTCTTGTGGAGAAAACTTAGCATAAGAACTAGATGAGTGTACAGAACTCTTGGTTTCTTAAAATGTTCAGGTCCCTTAAAAATTTGTCCATGCTGATCACTGTGAGTTTCAAAATCTCTACTTTTCTTCTTTTGTTTTCCTCCTTTTCTTCTTTGGCTCTATCTACTAGATCATTATAAGTTGTTGGATGTACTACAGTTAGGCTCCTTCAAATATATGGTCTCAATCCTTCCTCAAATCTCCTTATCCTAGACTCATTATTTGCGATTAGGGAAGAAATAAGTTGAGATAGTCAATCAAATTCAATGTCAAACTCGTCCACAATCATTTTCCCTTAAGATAAGTTAAGAAATTCCCTTTCCACCTCCCTTAATCAGCTCAAAGGAAAATACTTACAATAGAAAGCACTAGAAACCTCTGCAAGAAAATAGGTTCATAACTAAACATTAGTGTGTGCTCTATCCTAAAGTATATAAGTAGCAAATCTAACTTTCTCCTGATCAGTGTACTCTATTGCCCTAAAGGCTTTCTCCATCACATTTATCCAAGCCTCAGCAGCCTAGGGATTAGTAGTACCCTTAAAGGCTAGAGGGATTCTAAACTTTGTTATACTCTTTCCATGATCAGATGGGCCAAGATTCTATAGTAGTGAGTACAAAGGCTATTTATTTCTTGGTTGAACTACTGGTTGATCTAGGATTGGTTAATTTGTAGCTGGCTGATCAACTATCGCTTCTTTCTGAAATCAGAATTCATGTTCTGATTTAAAAGCTCCTAATCCTATATATTTTTAGCCATTGATTAACAAGGAGCTTCACCCTGAGAACCTCCTAACAACTCACTTACTCTTCGGCTATGGGCACGATGGGATGACATTCTTAATTTCAACAAAATACAAAATAAATACTATAATAAAATTTAGATATGCTAACATAAGATTATCAATAAAATGGCAAACACAGGGAGAGATGTCTTATAACTTAAGTTCTATCTAACTCTCAATCTTTCCAACGAGTCTTAAAGATCCTTGTTAACCTCATGATTGATTTTGATGATTGTCAAATTTTGAGTATTTATGAATCTAACCACATATTTTAAGAAGAAATATAGGATTTTCTAGGTACTCAAAATGAAAAAATTATTTATAGAAGAAATCCTTTCAAAAAAATAATAATTAATGATCAAAGAGAGCTCAAACAAAAAATTTTTAGAAGCTTATATGCTGTGAAAGACTTTAGAATCAAGATGGAAGAGGCTCTCAAAAGTTAAAGTCAAAAAGTTACTTTCAAAAAGTTACTTATGTAGAAAAATATGCAGAAATTTTCAATATGCTGTCATCTGAGTCGACTCAAATTTTATTCGAGTCGACTCGAGCTGAAATGGTAAAGAAAAAATATTTTGGCATGCAAGAGTTTCAGCTGACATGCTCTCGAGTCAACTCAAGTTGGGCATGAGTCGACTCAAATAAACAGTGATAAAAAAAAAAAAATTTTAAAACAAAAAAATTTAGATCGAGCGACAGGCTCGTGTTGACTCAAATTGGTCGAGTTGAGGTCTTTGAAAATGATAGAGAGCATAATTTTTGGATAAAAATTTAGAGTAGACTCACAGGCTAGTCGAGTTGACTCGAGGCATAATCGAGTCGACTCGAGGCTCAGTCGAGTTGACTCGAGGGTTAGTCAAGTCGACTCGAGTTCCAACTTCTAGTTCTATAGAATTTTAAAACTTTACAGAAATATTTTCAATAGCTCTATTTTATTTTCCAATGGCTAGAAATAGCTATTTTAGCCTCCAAAAAGAATTTAAAAGCTTCAAAACTTAATGAAGAGAAAAGTACTACAAGAAATTAAGGTATTAACGATGGCTATTAGCGATAGTATTTTTACCATCACTAATACAGGGTATTAGCAACGACATTAGTAATGGCAATTTTTTTTTATTGATAATAATTTATTAAATTTATCAAATTTATTAACGATGGTGAAAAGATTATTAGTGACGGCGATTGTCGTCGTTAATAATCATTAGCAATGGTACTATTAGCGATGAATTTAGCCATCACAAAAAAGAATTTTTTTATTTATTAAAGTTATTAGAGACCACGAAAAGAGTATTAACGAAGATTATCATCATCTCTAATAATTTTTTTTTATTTATTAAACTTATTAGTGATGGCAAGAAGTATATTAGCGATGGCATTTGCCGTCGCTAATAAACTATAATATTTTTTTATTTTTTTTGAATATGATATAATTTTAAAATCTAAAATCTATCTTTATCATTTATTATCTAAATAATTATCGTTAGAATATCATCATAAAAGATCACCTCAATCCAATAGCTCTAGCTATGTCAATCAATAAAATTTGATTTCGATAGTCATGAACGATCGTATGATGATCTGATAGATAGAGACCACCGATAGGTCTAAAAATTTACAGCGATGATATCGATGATATTTATAGCATACTATCAAAATTTTTATTTCAATCAAATATCATTATCATGATCAATTTAGCATGAGATGATTTGGACTATTAAATAAAAAATGAGTGATCAAAAGGTCAAACAACATCCAATTATAAGATAATTTTTTAGATAACTAATTTTTACTACTATTTTAATTATTTATATTCAAATCATGTATATATGAATGATCCAAAACTATATGTCTCTTGGTACTCATTCTTAAAGTTCTTAAGTAATTATACTCGTGCTTTTGTAAGATTTGCTTAATATGAATGGTTCATATATATGAGATTAAAATTTTATGATCATCACCATACAAATGATTAAAATAGTAACAAAAATTATTTATCTAAAAAATTACTTTAATCGGACATTATTTGGCCTTTTGATCACTCATTTTTTATTTAACAATTGAAATCATTCTGTACTAAATTGATTATAATAATGATGTCTAATTCAAGTAAAATTTTGATAGTATGTCATTAAGATCATTATTGTAAATTTTTAGATCCATCGATGGTCTCTATCTATCAGATCATTATGCGGTCATTTGTAACCGTCGAAATTAAATTTTATTGTTCGACAAAGCTAGGATTATCGGATCGAGATGGTCTTTTATGATGATACTCTAATGATAATTATTTAAATAATGAATGATAAAGATGGACTTTAAATTTTTAGATTATATCATATTCAAAGAAAAATAATGATGAATTTTTATTAATTTGGCCTATGATTATTAGCGATGAATTTTTTTATTATTGGCAACGACATTTAGTCATCGCTAGTAACTTCCCCCTTTCCGCCTATTATCTTCCCCGTGCACCCTCATTTTCCCTCATTCCCTTCCCTGCACACCTTGGTTTTCCCCCACCCCCTTCCCCACGTGCGTATCATCTTCTCCGAGCTCTCCCCTTGCCGTCGACCACCTCCTCTTTCTCCCCCCACCACTCCCTTTGTCAGATTGGTCCCCCGCCACCTCTCTTTGCTGGATCGAGCTGTTGACCACCTCCCCCTTCTCCCTCTGCTACTCCCCTTGTTGGATTGGCACCTTGTCGCATCCCCTTATCAGATTGGCCCCCCCTCCCCCTTGTCGAATCAGGCCTCCCATCATCTCCCCCTCGCCGAATCGAGCCCCCCACCACTCCTTTTATTGGATCGACCCCCTGCTGCCTCCCCTTATCGGATTGGCCTCCCGCCCCTCTCCTTGCCAGACCAGGCCCCCCTCTAGCTCCTCCTTATCGGATCGGGCCCCTCGCCATCTCTCCTTGTCAGATCGGCCCCTCGACCACCTCTAGCCTCCCCGAGCCCTCAACTACCTCCCTGAGCCCCCGACTGCCTCCCACCTCCCCGAGCTCTTGGCTGTAAGCACCCGACTGCCTCTTCGAGCCCTCGACTGCCTCCCATCTCCTCAAGCCCCCAGCCACCTCCCACCTCCCTGAGCCCCTGGCCGCGAGCACCCGACCACCTCCGTTAGCCCTTGGCCACCTCCCGCCTCCTGCCTCCCATCTCCTTAAGCCCTTGGATGTGAGACCCTGACCACCTCTCACCTCCCTGAGCCCCCAGTTGCAAGAACTTGGCTACCTCCCACCTCCCCAAGCCCTGGCCTGTGAGCCCCCGACAGCCTCCTGCCTCCTCGAGCCCCTGGCCGTGAGCCTTCGGCCATCTCTCACCTCCCTAAGCCTCGGTCGTGATCCTACTAAGGTAATTGCAAACATCTCTGGGCTCAAGGGCTTCACTGATTCTATGTTCATGCTCTTGGTGACACCACCAATGGTTCCATGTCTATTGGTAGCAAGCTCTTGTTTTGAAATTCAACATTATCTGTGATTAAAGTACTGGATTTATGAGTTATTGTAATATTCTTTTCAAATGTAGGGCCACATTTTAATCCTGCTAGGAAGGAACATGGGGCACTTAAAGATGAGAACCGCCATGCTGGTGATCTTGAAAATGTGACTGCTGACAAAGGTGGTATGATCTATTTGTCATGACCACATTATGATGTTGCATTATTATTTTTAGAACATTTAAAAATGACAACTTGGTATTAGAAGTGATGTTTTACTTATACTTGCGTAGGTTTATTAAGCATTATGCGTAACTGGTTACTGGAATACTAGATGTTTATGTGGATTTAGTTTGATATTTCAGGAACTGTTAATTTTAGCATTATTGACAAGCAAGTTATTTGCTTTTTTCATATGCTTAATATATTTTTAATGAGATATTATTCTTTCTATCTTTTAAATTCTTTCATGTTTATTCTCTTTTGTAGATTCTTCTTAGTGGACCAAATTTCATTATTGGAAGGGCTGTTGTTGTCCATGCCAATCCTGATGACCTCAAAAAGAATAAATTTTACTCCTCAGATATTCATGTTAACTTCATATTTTATTAATTTTAGGCATTAATATTGGATGATATGGAATAATTAGTTATGATATGTTGAGCATCAATTTATATATATGTTATTTTTTATTTTTTTATTTTTCATTTATTGCATCAAAAGCATGCATGAGCTAGCAGGTCATTAAAATCTCTATCTCTGTTAATGCTAGCATCTAATGATTTGCTTGTTTCTAAAGAATTCTCTCTAAGAAACTCGGCAAAATAGCTCCGTAACTTCGGGAGAAGGAGTGCCTCCTCACAAAGAGGGTCGTAGTGACCAAGCCCGGGTGACTGTTTACCAAAAACACAGGTCTCCGCAAAGTCGTAAGATCATGTATGGGGGTTGACGTCTGCCCAGTGCCGGAAGGTCAAGAAAGTTGGTGACCTGATGACAGGGGAGCCAGCGATCGAAGCCCCGGTGAACGGCGACCGTAACTATAACGATCCTAAGGTAGCAAAATTTCTTTTTTTATAATCACCCTAATTGATTTATGTCACTCACTGTCATTTTATTATTTTGATTGCATGCCTATACATATTTTTTCTAGTATTTTTTTTTTGTACCTATTTTTTAGATTTCAATTTATTAAGATGCTCACTCATGAAGATGCTACATCTATGTGCTACCTATTTTTTTTTATATGGATATAATTTTTAAACCTGTAAAGCAAAATTTTAAATTATATAATTTATATTTTTAATGTAATATAATTTCTTTTTTATTTATAATTATGTTAAATAATCATGATTTTATTTATATCAAATTTTAAAAAATAATTATAAAATAAGTTTTAAAATATTTAATTATCAATTTTTAAAAAAAAATAAAAACTATTAGCGATAGCATTAACGATAGTATTACCATCGCTAATAGTTTTTTAAAATTTTAATTAAAAAATAAAAAAGTATTAGTGATCACATTAGCGACGGTCAAGTCATTGCTAATATTTTTTTAAAATTTTAATTAAAAAATTTAAAAACTAATAGCTATCGCTAATATCATTGTTAATTACCATTATTAGCGATGGCAAGCTTGTCATTGCTAATAATGGTAATTTATGACTAGAGTATTTTTGTCAAATTTTTAGCGACGACTAGCATTAATGATGGCAAATTGATTATTAGTGATGGCTAATATAGTATTAGCGATGGCAAACTGATTATTAGCGATGGTAATTAGCTATTGCTAATAGTTAGTTTTTTTGTAGTGAAGGGAAGTAGATTGAAAAAAAAAATCATTCAAATTAAGAGAGCTTCATTGAATATCCAAAAAAAAAAGAGAAAAAAGAAGAACCAAGCTTCAAAATTTAGAGAGCATTCATGAGATATCTTCCATAATTTTTTGAGCATCCTCTTAACATGCAAAGAAGAATGTTCAAGCTTCAAAAGAGCCATCACTCAGCCTCTTCTTCGTGCTTTAAAAGGAGTTTCTTTTTATTTTTCATTTTATGCTGAATTTATCTACTTATATTTTTATTTCTTTACAAGTTTTTTTGAAAGAAAGAAACTTAGAGATTAGACCTATCCAAGCCCAAAATTGGACTCATAGGTTTTATTGATGAGCCCAAAAAATCAACTAGATTGTTAGTGAGTCCAAAAAACTAACGGTGTAAGATTTTGATCGATGATCTTGGAAAACCAACTGAATTTTGTTTGTGAGTCTGAAAAAATAAACACACTATAATCAAGAGAGAGTTATAGTAAAATTCTTAAGAAAAGCTTGGAGAGTGGACGTAGAAGGGGGTTGATCTAAACCACTATAAATTTTGTGTGTTTGTATTATGCTATATTGCCTACATTTTCTTTCTTGATTTTAATTCTTGCTTTTTATTAGATTATAAGTTACATAGTTTAATTGATTATTTACTTCAGCTGCTGCACATAATGATCACATCATAATCACTTAATATAGCTTAAAGTGAAGCACATATATGCTTAGAGTTTAATTTGATTAAAATTTTTATAAGAGCCCAATTCATCCTCCTCTCTTGGATTGCTATCTCTGGGTAACAAGTGATATCAGAGTGGATGCTCTGTTATTAGTTATTGACCTTTCGGTCTAGAATAAAAAATCTTACAACCTAAAATAAAATCTTTTCTTAATGAAGATTATTCTATAGATAGACCCCTAATGCTTAATGAATCTAATTATAACTATTGAAAAATTATGATAAAAATTTTTATACAATCATATGATTATAATTTATGGAAGATTATAGTTAATGACTCACACAACTCCAATCTATTAATTGAGCATAATAATGAAATAGCACAACTAAATGCCAAAGATATGAATATGCTATATTGTTCATTAGATTTAAATGAATTTAACTTGATTTCTTCTTGCATTTCAATAAAAAAAATATGAAAAAAATTAGAAATGACCTTTGAGGGAGCAAATGAAAGAGAAAACTCAAGCTTCTAAGAAGAGAAGGATGCTCACCCCAACCTATGCTTCATGGCTCATGAGGATGAAAAGAAAAAGAAGAAACAAAGAAGAAATCAAGTATCAATTAAGGGAAAGCAAAGTAAAGAAAAGAAAGTGCAGAAAATAGATAAATCATGCTTGATAGATAAAGAGGAGGAAAGTATTGCAAGTCTTTGCCTCAAGACTCAAAATGATGAGGTAAATATTGAAAACTCTTCTAAATTACTTTTGATAAACTATTTGATGCCTTCAATGAAATAATGGATGAACTCAATAAATTAAAGCTGAAAAATAAGGAGCTCAAAAAGATAAATCTTAGTTTAATAGAAAAAAAGAATTCTTTAGCTAAAGAAAAAGAAGAATGGATGAAATCCAAAAAATCTTTAGTTGAATAAAATATTGAGCTAAAAGAGAAACATGGAAATCTAAAAGCTTCCCTAAAAAAATGAAAATCTTCAAAAAGAAAAAAAAGAGCTTGTGGAAGAAAATAAAAAATTAAGAATAGAGATTGAGATTTTGAAATCTATAGCAAAAAAAAATTATTCTTAATTTTCAAAATCTTTAGTCAATGGTAAATAATAGTAAGGCTATTTTCAATAAGACATAAATTGATTTTAATTCTTTAAGAAAATAGCAATATGTTGAAAATATGTTTACAAGAGCTTCCCTTAAAAATGATTCTATTGTTTGCTTCAAATGTAACAAAATTAGTCACAAAATTTTGAAATATAATTTTAAAAGAATCGACCAAACTTTGATTAAACAAATTTGGATTCTAAAAAGAACCATGTGCTCTAACTTCTATGGATCCAAGATGGCTTGAGTATCAAAAATTATGAAATAATTTTGTAGATATACCAAGCTTTCAATGGCATTGAAGGTGAAAATTTTGAAAATAGATACTTAGGACTTAAGATGAATGGATGATGTTGCTTGGTAAAAGCTAAACTTTTCTCACATTATACCATCACTAATTTTTGATATAATTTTATTTGAATGATTGATTTTGATGCTTCATATATATGCATGTTATCATGATGAATTCTCATGGCTTGTTTGAATATATTGTTTATTTGCATGCTCTCTTAATTCTAGTATCATATTGATAGAAGCTTAAGTTTTAAATCTAGCATGCTCTCAAACCCTTCATAAAATGACACTATTTGTGAAACTTAAACTAAAATGAGCTTGATTGTATGTAAAATATTTAGGTACAAAATTCTCAACTAAATTTTTAATATTCTCATAAAATATTTAATCATGATTCAAAGAACATCAAGATAAGTTATCAAATCATAAAAGATTACGTACTTGATGATTTACACTGGATTTTAGTTTAACTCTTAAAGATTAAATATTCTCTTAGTTAAAACTTAACTATAGAGCCTTTATCTAGTTTTCCCCCTTCCTTGAATTCACTTGATTTAATCATTATCCCCAAATTTGATTGATTCTAATTGATCAGAATATCATTCTTAATCCTTGATTTGATTGCTAGTTGATTTATCCTTTAATTTGATATCCTTCAATTTGATCAAATGTCTATGTTTTGAAACTTCTTGAACTATTTTCTACTTTGAAGAGTCGACTCTTAGATCAGAGGAGTCGACTCATGTATTCTTGAAAAAATAGTTCTATGAGGAGCCAACTCCCAGTCTCACTGGAGTTGACCCCTCTTCAGCAGCCAACTCTTGATTTAACAGGAGTCGACCTCTGTGTCTAAGATGAATTTCTTAATTAAATTGCTACGAGGCTCTGTTATTCCATTTTTGATTTTCTTGAGCCGTTATTCCTTTTTAAACCCCTCTCCCACCAAAATCAGACCTCCCTCTCCTTCTAGTATCTTAAACTTTTATACTTTGCTTGTCTTGATCTAGCCATATAAATTTATTTGAGCATTTATATAGTTTTGATCACTTGATTCATTTTGATCAAATGTGCATACTTTACATGTTTTGATCAATAATTTTTAATAATAATTGATATTAAGAAATCATTTTTGATCTTAAAAAACAATTATTAATGAACACTCATATTTTATTTTGATTGATCGATATCAAAAAATGAATTTGAAAATTACTCCTCTTAAAGCTATCATACAAAATATTTCAAAGAAGCTATCATTTTATCTTTAAATATTTTAAAAAAAAATTATAGTTTTAATTAATTGGTATAGATAGCTTACTTTTTGCCTTATATCTCATTGATTTATCTTTTGGCAAAAATAGAAGGATGTCTTTGTCTCAAATCTAATTTTGCAAAGCTATGTTCTTGATATTACATCATTTGAGACAAATCTAAGAAGTTTATATCTTTTCTGAGCTTAATGGATTGATACCTCTTAAAGAAAAGAAAGAGATATCTTTAGAAAAGTAAAATATATCTTGTGCTTGGCTTTTGATGCTTTGAATCCTTAATATTGAAAAGCTTTATTAAATCTTCAAAGCTCAAAATATTCTTCTGACTATTTTGGAAAAAAAGTAGTGCTATAGAGTTTATCTTATTCAAAAGTTAATAATTCAACAAGTTGAAATATATTTTCTAAAACTAGCCAAACTTGAATTGAATTTGATGCAAATCTTTGATTCATTCAAAAAGGAGGAGGAAAGATTCTAAATCTATATTATTTCAAAAATAAATAAAGAAATTCAATTTAAATTTGCTGCTAGCCTTTAAAAGGTGGAAACAAATTATGAAATCTGAATTTAAAAGTTAAATTCAAGTTAAAGTTAAAAAAAAAAAGAGAAAGAAAATATTATTATTGACCCTAAAGAAAAAATCCTTATCAATCATTAAGTGAAATGGTGTTAATAAAAGAAACTACTTCTAAACCTAATAAGAGAAATTATTTTATTATATAAATTTATTTAAGCACTCATGTTGTTTTTATTTCATGTTATTTTTGTTTGACTTACTTTGGAGCAAACATTATTTGAGTATGATAATAGAAATCATTATAAAGCTTAAAAAGAAAACTATTGATGAATATTCGCATCATGTTTGTCTTGATTTATTGGATTTATTTGAATATTTCAATGATTTCGTTTATTTGATTTGTTTTATACTTTACATGCATTGAGTTTCAAGCTAAAATTTGAAAAATATCTTGCTTCATTGATTTATTTTTAAAAAATAAATTAAAAAAATATATTTATACTTCATAAATCTCCAAGTGTTATCTTCAAGTGGTATCTTCATTGGTTGGAGGCTATGATCCTTTTACTTATATGAACATTCATATAGTCTGATTTATTTTGAAAAAATCATTATAGATCTTAAAAGATAAATTATTGAAGAATATTCATATTTTGCATGCTTTGATAATCATCTATTATTTTGAGAATCATCACTTTTACTATTTTTACTTCGATTGATTATTTTAAAAAATAAATTTGAGAAATACTCTTTTTGAATCTTTTGAAATTGGTATGAAATCGAACTTCTCAAGTAAGTTGTCATTTACTAAAGTTAAACATAATTGGTATCAAACATCTTACTATTTACCTTATTTTCATTGTTTAATCTTTTAGCAAAAAGAGAAGAATATTTTATCTTAAATCTGGTCTTGCATAGCTCATATGATACCATTTGAGATAAATTAAAAAAAAAAATTCATACTTTTTCTGAACTTAATTGAGTGATATTTTTTTTAAAGGAAAGATCTGAATTTAAACAAAAAATCTCTTTATGATTTATTTTGTATGATCTATTAGTATCAACTCAAAATAATTTGATCTAAATTTAATCGATTCATCTTCTTTGATCAAAAACTTTAAAAATTGGTATCAAATAGACCATTATTGCATTGTATTCTATTATTTTATCTTTGGTAAAAGAAAAGAATACATTATCTCAAATTTATTTTGCATGAATATATCATTGACATTATATCTTTGAGACAAATTTTGAAGATTGATACTTTTGTGCATCAAATTGATTGATACATCTTTAAAAAAAAATATTTTGATAGATTTTCTTTAGTATCAAGAACAATATTTAAGAAATTTGTTGTTTGAATTTTTTTAAAGGTAGTTGGTATCAAAAGTGATATAAAGAAATTTATTTTTACAATTGATATCAAACAATTTTCTTCTCAAGCATATTTCACATTGATTCTGTATTGTTCTAATTTTGCTCGAATACTATGTATTAGAACTGTGGATTTGCTCTGATACATTTATAATATCATTTTTGAATTTAATTAAGCATTACATATTATGAAAAAAATTTAATTAATGTATCAATTTTGTTTAAAAAGGGGAAGCTATGTTTCATTTTCACATACATTAATCAAAAGCAAGAAAAATTCGATCTCAATTTGCTAACAAATTTCAAAAAGGGGAGTAGTTATCTAAAAGAGGAGATGGTATCAACAAAATTTTTTTTAAGAATTTTATCACAATTGGTATCATATTTCTCATAATTGTTATCAAGTAGTCTAATTTTTGCCATAAATTCTATCGCATTATATTTTGGCAAAAGAAAAATATGTTATATCTCAAATCTAAATTTTTATGGCTATATTCTTGCTATTATTTAGGATAAATTCTTGTGATATATTTTTAAATAATTTATTTTAATATCAAAAAGGAAGAGAAGTATTTTCAAGACTATGTTATTCAAATTTTTAAATTGAGAAGTATGTCTACATCTATATTTTTGAGAAAAGGAAGAAGTCTTGATTTGAATTTTTAAGTTAAACCCACAATGTATTTTTTGCAAAAGAGAAAGAAAATATTTAAGAAGAAAATATGCTCTTAAAAGGCTATCTTATTGAAAATGCCTTGACTTGTAAAATTAAGGGGGAGAAAAATGAAATGCTTAAATATGCTCAATTTTGAAAGAGAATAGGGGAGAAAACATTAAAGAATAATTAATTAAATAAATATTTATTCAAATTTGATAATCTGAATTTAGATGTGCTTAATTTGAAATAAAGAAGGAGAGAAATATTGAAAAATAATATTATTTTGTCTTGATTGAAAATTTAAATTAATTTATGCTGAGAAAGTTGAATTTGATCTTAAATTCTTATTTGAGCTTTCATATACCACTAGTTTGACTAAAAATTATAATTAATTTGAGTTAAAAAAATTAACTTTGATCTTAGACTCTCAATCAAATGCTTTGTGATTTTCTCAATTTAAGCTTTCATGTGCTTATTCTACTTGATTTACTTGATTTGATTGTCAAATCAATTTTGATCACTAATTGGAGTTAAAATAAATTTGAAATATATTCTCACTCCAAATAAATTGACTTTGAAACATACTTTCAATATTAAAACTTATGTATATCTCTGAATATGATGCTAAATTTTTCTAATATATTTTAAATTATACCGTAAGTGCACGATATGTAATATAGCACATTTGGTAAGTACGGATCGATTCCATGAAGAATTAAATTTTTAAAATATGTTTAAATTCTTACTCAAGTGAGCTCTAAAGAAACGATGGAAAAATTGCTTGTAACTACTACTAAAGTAGTGAGAGAAATAATTACAGATTATATCAACTAAAAGGTTTAGGACTTTTGAATCTACTAGACCAATGATTTAAATAGCCATTCTCATAGTTTCTTATTGAATATCCTTTCGGCCTTTTTATCAGAGTGCAAAGTATAAACAAATATGGATCATGAAAAAACTTAACTCAACTATGGCCTATCAAGCATTTCGCTTTATCCTAGATAAGAGACTCCTTTCTTGTGTTGATCCAAGCATAGACCATGAAGGAACTTAACCCTGCTATGACCTATCAAGGTTTTACAGCAAGAAAGAATTGAAAATTTTGATCTCTCTTTTTTTCTTCTCTGTTACCTAAGTATGGGCTATGGAAGAGCTCTAATCCAACTGTAACCCATAAGCTTTTCTACAAGAGAGATGATAAGAGGATTCTAAATATTAAAGTATGAAAAGAAAATCAAAGAGCATTGGCCTCTAATCATGGTCTAGTTTCATCGCAAGCTCCAGAAGAAATTGCTTAATTAGACATGATGTGATAAAAAAAATCTACTTGCAAAAATTAAAGATTGCATAAAAGAAAAAGAGCAAGAAAATGTAAACTATCCTATGTGCTAAAATAAAAAATATAAAAATTAAATTGCATAAACAAAATTTATTGCAGGAATTTAAACTTTATACTACAAGATATTCCTAAGCTATTAACAGGGTTTGGAGTTAAAAATAAAAATTAAAATAAAAGAATAAACAAAGAAAGAACCTAAACTAGAACCTTCTCTCGTAACCTTCCTCTGCAGAGCCTTCTGATTCTTGCACCTCTCTTTAGTTAACTCTCCTTCTCGTGTGTTTGGAAGGATGGAAGAAAGTAGGAACAAGATTAAATAATTTAAAAAGTGGATATTTTCATCTGTCACGTGCGTCCTTACAAGAGGTATAGTGTGGAGTGAGATATTTAAGAGTAGAGGCATTAGGATTTATTTATAGGTGTTAAGAGGAAAGAGAGTTTTATGTTTTTCTGATGTGGGACTAATGAAAAGAATATATCCTAAGAGAATGGTTGGATGAGATGAAGTGATAAGGAGGCTTGGATGGATGAGATGAAGTGATAAGAAATATAAGGCAAGAGAGAGAGTCGCTGTTCACCCAAATTCTTTCTTTTAAATAAATTTTCAAAAAACAAATATTATTTTTGTTGAATCCCGGATGTCCATCGCTTCCTCTTTCCGCGTGGATCTGCTTGCATGATCATGCATGAGCTGAGCCCAGCCATTCACGCACCCAGCCATGGTTCCCTGCGAACCCTCCACGCTCCAGCGCACAAAGCCCATGTTGTTTCTTTTTCTCTGCGCATGGACCCATTTCCAATTCTGCAACGCCCAGCCTCTTAAGCCACTTTCTCTCCCTCAAGCCGCTTTTTTTCTTCCTTCATTAAATACATTGGGGGCCCATCATTTAAATGCCATCTTCTTCCTAAAAGATTTTTTTTCTTTTGGTTATGATGCCGTGTGCATCCCCACGTAGCGCCCTCAGCTCACACAAGCATCCACGCCATCTGCTCCCGCCCAGTGGGTCTGCACCGTGAGTCTTTTGCTTTTGCTGCACCCAGCGCACAGCTTCCGTACGCATGTTGTCGTTCGTGTTCAGCCTGTGGGCCACCTGCCTATCATGGGTCCGCATTTCATTTCAAAAATTTGAACTCAAAAATTTATGGATCTTTAATTTGAATTTAAATTTTTAATTAATTTATAATTTTTAAAATAATTATAAAAATATCAAATTTTAAATAATATAAAATAATTATTAAAAATTTTAATATTTTTTATATTATATTTCTGTACTTATTACATCTTCTAAATTGAATTTTATTTGTCTTCGAGTAAAAAAAAGATTTAAAGTTAGATGTCTTTTAGTTTAGAGTTTCAAATTTTATCGAATAATTTTTTTTAAAAAATCATTAATATTTAGTAGAGCGAGAGTGGGTATGTCAACAGGGTATTAGTACTTGGTATGAGAATTAAATGAAGAATATTGAATCTTTTCTGAACTCTTTCTAAATTACCTCTATCTTTATCTCTAAATCATTAACCTTCATATAGACAAGTATATTGTTACTTTTATTTTTTATTTATTATAAAAATATTTTTATATTGTCCATTTTTTGACGTAAGACACAACACTTACTTAAGCGAAAGGATTCGATTACTCGGTGGGAGATCAATATTTAAATATTTTTTCTCTCTTCTTTTTTTTAATATTATACTGTTATTGAGTGTCTAACCCATTAAGCTTTCTATCAAATCTATGTAGCGAATTTTCAGCCAATAACTCCCAAATCAGATGATTTTAGAGTACTAGATATAAAATATTTTTCGGACTTACTCGAATTAAGCAAGCTATGAGTTAAGATTAGTTTTACAACGAGCTTCTTTGCCCTTCTCACTTTTCGATGCGAGCCTCAATGCTTGCTGGGCAAAGAGGTCGGTTACTTAGTGAGAAGTACTTGAAAACTATTATATATATATATATATATATATATATTATATATATGAGAAAATATATAATTACTCTACACTAGCCCATAAGAAGTAATTTCTACTTTTATGAAAATAGAAGAAATTTAGAAGTGCTCACAAAAAAAATAATTATATTATGAACTTAACTCTTTATTGAATTTTCTTAATACTTGATCCTTTGATATCTCATAAGTCTCTAATCTGTGCATTAATTTACCTTTAAAAAAATTTGCTCAGTTGAGCTTGATTCCTTTAAGCGTAATCCAATACCTAAATACTAAATGCTAACTTACTCGAGAACTTAAATTCTTTTATTATTATTTTTTCTCTAACTTAATTGATATTATCCTCAATGGAGCAAGAAAAATAGAGGGTGCAATAGGTAAAAAAGGGATAGGAAAGAATACACCTGACTTACTGTGTTCTTGGTTCAGCAGGGATCTTCCGACATCCTTAAGAGTGTATATTTGGCTCTTCGCCCTAACTTATTCAACATAATTCTCATCTAAATAAATTAAAAAAAAATTAAAATGCAAGGATCTAGGTTGCCTCCCAGTAAGCACTAAGTTTACCATCTTTAGCCAAACGCTAAAAGAGTGCTTATCCTATTCTTGCCTGAATCTTAATATGGGTCTGTAATTTCCTACGTGATTTGGGCTCTTTCTTAAAGTATTTTCTATGTGGGACCATTATGTGACTCATTCCTCTGATGGCTAATAACTCTTCCTCTACAATTAATCTAGGTATAACTTAAGTACTAGTCAGAATTCTAAGGGACCTAGATCTATATACTCGATGTGCTGAGGGAGTGTTTTTGGATCCTCTACTGTTGCCTTTTTCTTTTTAGGCAAAGGTTCAGCCAATATCATGAGAGGTCCAACTAATAATTCTGATCTTGGTTGAGAATAATGGTCACTATGTTGGGTTCTGATGGTGCAGCAGAAGGACTAGGTGTCTAAAATTTTTATTCAAAATATCTAATGCATTGAAAACCCAAATATCCAGAAATCTTTGACTATAACAATCAAAATATAATAAATTAAACTTGGATAAGAAAAATACCTATAGCGCTAATCCAATTTTCATGAGGTATCCAAGTGTCCGCCCTCCAACGGTAATCCACAAAAAAATTGGACCAAAGACAGCGCTCCTCCTTCACCTTGCTTCAAGAGTTCTAGCCCCTAGAACTTGACTAGTCCTGTATCGGTCAGGTTTCTGCAAGAACCTAACTCGATCCTCTTAGATCTTCCTCTGGACTTCTGATTCTTCTTCTTTAGGACCTTCATAACCCTTTTCTGAACCAGATAAGGCTTTGTCTTAAATCCTAAAGGCTTGTCCTAGAACTAAGATGGGTTGTAAGAAAGAAAGGAGGGCTACAGAGAGAAAAATGAAAAGTTTTTTGAATGCATCGGACACCCAATGCCCAGGCCATTTTATAGCCACTAGAGGGATGCCAAAATGAAGGGACATGCCCCACATAAAAGTTTTATCTGATCTAAATAGCAGAGATAAGAGTTCCTTCAAGCAGAAGGACTCTTATCAATGATACATCGATCAGCACCTTCACCTACACGTGTGACCAGAGAAGGAATGTTTTTGCATCCCTTCTCAAATCAGAAAAATCTACAAAAATTCATGTGGATAGGGGACTCATTTTTTATTCCAAAAAACTTGATAAGGAATAAAAAAATCTCATGGAAGGATGTGATCCTCGCACCTCTTCACACGAATACCTCATCATCATGCGTGCACAGATGTGCAATTTGACATCCGATAAGTATCCTGATAAGTCTGAAAAAATTTTAGATAAACATTCATAAAAAAATTGATTAAAAGTGAAACAAAATTTGATAAGAGATGTTCCATTTCAATCAAGTTTGATCTACAGAAGGACACTTTGAAACATGAAGAAACGCAATGCTTTAACACATGCATGCAAGAGATCCTTCTCTTTCCAATTTTTCTTTGCCCAAATAATCCAAAAAAAATCCATCTTATGCTTTGAGATATGGGATGGGGGGTGATATGGATTGCCACACGTATCTTAATCCCATGCCAGAAGGACTCTTGCTCACGCCAACACGCGCACTATGATTTATTTTTGCACCAAGAGTCCTTCACAATTTGGACTCTTCATATATAGCGTTAAATTGAGATGTGGCACCCCAATTTGGGCTGCTTCTAGGTGGCACAACCTAACCCAAATGCCCACCAAATTGAGCTAGCTAATTAGCAAGGGATGAGACCAAATTGATCTCCTAAGGAGCTAGGATTTTCACACGTGCTAGCATGCTTACCGAAAACTCTGATTGAATCCAAAATTTTAATCAACCTTATCAAGAAGGTCCTTGGCCAATTTCTATATGTGTGTGATCCATTGGGTTCTACATCTAGGCAGCAATATGTCTGGGTGTAAGTTAACCAAATTTGATTAGATTTCGATATAATCAATTTAGGTCCAATCGAGCTAACCCAAGTTCAATAATTAGAATCTTTTCTAATTGGCGATCGAATTAAACTCTTTAATTCGATCAAATCTATAAGTCAAGATTGACATCTAGTAACATATTATGACTATTCAGAAGATGTAACATTTGATAAAAATATCAAATATATCCTTCAGTAGTAAGTTACCGTACAATTTAATTCTTCGATCATCCCTGCATCCTGAATATGTTCATGAGTATGGAATTATGTCAAACTCAAACACATATTCATATTGATTTTTAATTAACCAATGATGACTCTGATGATGAAGCATTAGAAACTCTTTCTAATCTCCTTCCTGCTTTTGATTAAAAAATTTTTTTCGAGTCATCTAGAGATGAAAATTCACAGGATGTGATCTCCTCTTACTAGGAGCGATCGATTCTATGTTGATCTATTCATAATCTTCATACACACTCCACCATATCCAGAACATCCCGTATATGTCTTAATGTCATGCTTGGGTATGAATCAAAATATGGGTTCATATGCACAAGATTTCATGATGATCTCAGGTCTAAAGATCACTTGTATAACTCTCACTTAAAGAACCATCTTGAACATGTAAGTAAGGATTCCATAAGATATTCCCTTTCATCGAGTCAATTTAGTAGACTCATTTTCAAATAAGTACCTACATCCTTGTATTAGTATCCCACATAAGTGGTTAGTGAGATCTGCCACCCTCTCCGTCGAGCATACATAGGATATGCCAGTCTATCTGAAACATTGATCTCCAACTCAATGCTCCTATGATCAGAAATATTTAAGATTAAAATTTTAGAATTTTAAGTCTCACTAGCATGACCCATTCATGTCTCCTAAAATCATTGCCTTAATCTTTGGGATTCATCATAATCTTAGACATAATAAGATGTAGCTAAAATGATGAATCAATATCTTATTTTATTATCAAATAATAAATATCATTACATGAGTTAAAAAATTATAAAGAAAAGTTTCATCACAACACACTTACGATTGGCTTATAGGGCACTCTTCTTTCAATCTCTCACTTGTACTAAAGCCAATCACTTTTGTATTTCAATCGCATACAATCTAGATGGTATTAAATAGCTACTGTGGTATGGCTTTAGTGAATGGGTCTGCTATATTATTCTTTATTTCAACTCATTCAAAGACAACATCTTATCTCTCTATAATTCTTCGAACGAGATGGAAGTGTCTGAGGATGTGCTTGGATCTTCGATGAGATCTAAGTTCCTTAGATTGAATAACGGCCTTAGTGTTATTACAATAGAGTGGTATTGATCCTTCAATCTCAGGAATAACTCCTAATTTCATAATGAACTTCTTCATTCAGACAGTTTCCTTAGCGGCTTCACTAGCAACAATGTACTCTACCTCAGTAGTTGAGTCAGCTACTATCTGCTGCTTGAAACTCTTTCAACTCACTGCCCCACCATTTAGGGTAAATACGTATCCTGATATTGACTTACTATCATCCAGATCAGATTAAAAATTAGAATCTGTAAATTTCTTTAGTTTCAACTCTGATCCTCCTCCATATATGAGAAAAACATCTTTAGTCCTTCTTAGATACTTCAGAATATTTTTCACAGCTTTTCAATGATCTTCTCCTGGATCAACCTGAAATTTGCTAGCTACACCTAAAGCATAAGCTACATCAGGTCTGGTACATATCATTGTTGGGTTTCAGTGGTACAGCAAAAGGGTTAGGTGTTTAAAATTTTTATTCAAAACACCCGATGCACCGAAAACCCCAATGCCCAGAAATCCTTGACTATAATAATCAAAGTACAATAAATATAAATTAGGATAAGAAGAATACCTGTAGTGCTAATCTTAATTTTTACAAGACATCCAAGTGTTCGTCCTTCAATGGTGATCCACATAAAAACTGAACCAAGGACAGTGCTCCTTCATCTTGCTTCAAGAGTTCTAGCCACTAGAACTCGACTAGCCTCATATCGGTCAGGTTTCTCTAAGAAACTAACTCTATCCTCTTAGAACATCCTCTGGACTTCTGATCCTCCTTCTTTAGGACCCTCACAACTCTTGTTAGGACCAAATAAGGCTGTCTTAAATTCTAAAGCCTTGTCCTAAAACTAAGATAGGTTGTAAGAAAAAAAAGAGAGCAACGAGGCAAAATTGAAAATTCTTTTTGAATGCTTCGGACATCTAGTGTCCTGATCAATTTATAGCCACTAGAGGGATACCAAAAGAGAGGGATGTACCTCATCCAAGAGACCTATCTGATCTGCTTATCAGAGATAAGAGTTCCTTCAAACAGAAGGACTCTTATCAATGATATGTCGATCAGCACCCTGCTCTGCGCGTGCGACCAGAGAAGGGATGTTTCGTATCCCTTCTCAAATCAAAAAAATCCTCAAAAATCTATGTGAATAGAAAATTCAATTCTAATTCCACAACATATAATGAGTGGATAAAAATTCTTACAAACAGATATATTCTCACATCTTTTCACATGAAGTCTGATCACCATGTGCGCAGCATGAGGAGGAACTTGTGGTATTTGTTTGGCATCTAGATAAGTCTAAAAGAATTCTAGAAAAATTATCAAAAATATCTTGTCAAATGTTAAACATTATTACAAAAATTGTTCTATTTTGAAAGTATTTTATGAGGAGAAAGACTCTCCAAATCTCAAAGAGATGCGACACTTCTGCGCGCATGTGTGAGACTTCCTTCCTTTTTCTAATTTTTCTCTGCCCCAAAAATTTTAGAAAAAATACATCTCATACTTTGAGATATGCATCAGAGGATGGAGGGTGATATAGGCTACACACATATCTTAATCCCATGCTAGAAGGACTCTTTTCTTCTGCCCATGCCAACACTTGTACGCAAAATCTATTTTGCACCAAGAGTCCTTCACAACTTGGACTCTTCATAATTGACATTAGAATGGGATGTGGTACCCTAATTTGGGCTGGTTTCAGGTGGTATGATCTAACCCAAATACTTACTAAATTAAGCTAGCTAATTAGCAAGGGATGAGATCAAATTGACCTCCAAAGGAGCAAGGGTTCCACACGTGCTAGCATGCTTATTGGAGCCCTGATTGAATCCAAAATTTCAATCAACCTTTTTCAAAAGGATCCTTGGCCAATTTTCATATATGTGTGACCCATTGGGTTTCACATCTAGTTGGTAATAGGTTCGGATACAAGTTGACTAAATTTGATTAGATTTCAATCTAATTGATTTAGGTCCAATTGAGCTAACCTGAGTTCAACAATTATAATCCTTTCTAATTGGCGATCGAATTAAACTCTTTAATTGGATCAAAAATATACAAGTCAAGATTGATGTCTAGCAAAATATCATGACTATCCAGAAGATATAAAATTTTGATAAAAATATTAAATATATCATTCAGTGGTAAGTTATCATATAATTCAATCCTTCGATCATCCCTGCATTCTAAATATGTTCATGAGTATAGAATCATATCAAACTCAAACACATATTCATATCGATTCTCAATTAAGCAATGATGACTCCAATGAAGAAGTATTAGAAACTCTTTCTAATCTCCTTTCTGCTTTTGGTCAAAAGATTTTTTTCAAGTTATTTAGGATTGAGAATACACAGGATGTGATCTCCTCTTATTAGGAGTGATTGATTCCATGTTGACCTACTCACAACCTCCATATACACTCAACCATATCCAGAACACTCCGTACATATCTTAATGCCATGCCTGGGTATGAACCAAACTATGAGTTCATGTGCATAAGATTCTATGGTGGTCTCAGGTCTAAGGATCACTTACACAACTCTCACTTAGAGAACCATCTTTGATATGCAAGTAAGGCTTTCATAAGATGTTATCTTTCATCGAGTCAATTCAGTGAACTCATTTTTTAAATGAGCACCCACATCCTTATATTAGTGTCTCACACAAGTGGCTAGTGAGATCTGCCATCCTCTCTATCGAGCATACATAGGATGTACCAATCTATTCGGAACATTGATCTCTGACTCAATGCTCCTACGATCAAAAATATTTAAGATTAGAATTTTAGGATTTTAGGTTTCACTAGTATGACCCATTCATATCTCCTAAAATTATTATCCTAATCTTTGGGATTCATCATAATCTTAGACATAATAAGATGCAGCTAATATGATGAATCAATATCTCAAATAATAAATGTTATTACATGAGTTGAAAAATTAAAAAAAAAAATCTCATCGCAACACACTTACGATTGGCTTATAGGGTACTCTTCTTTCAATCTTTCACTTGCACTAAAGCCAATCACATTTTATCTCATACAATCAAGATGGTGATCATTTAGCTGTTGTGGTATGGCCTTAGTGACTGGGTCTGCTATATTATTCTTTTTGTCTACTCGCTCAAGGATAACATCTTGTCTCCAACGAGATGAAAGCATCTGAGGATGTGTTTGGATCTATAATGAGACCTAGGTTCTTTTGCTTGAATAATGGCCCCAATGTTATCATGATAGAGTGACACTGATCCTTCATTTTTAGGAATGACTCCTAAATCCATGATGAATTTCTTCGTCCAGACAGCTTCCTTAATGGCTTCACTAGCAGCGATGTACTCTACCTCAGTAATTAAGCTAGATACTATCTACTGCTTGGAGCTTTTCCAACTCATTGCTTCATTATTTAGGATAAACACATACCCTGATATTGACTTGCTATCATCCACTTTTCAATGATCCTCCCTTGGATCAGCTTGAAATCTGATAGCTATGCCCAAAGCATGAGCTACATCAGGCCTGGTACATAGCATGGCATATATAATTGATTCCATAGCCAAAGTATAAGAGATTTCATTCATCCTCTTTCTCTCCTCTAATATCTTAGGATATATTTTCTTAAAGAGACGTATACCATGACTTGCAGATAAGTAATCTCTCTTACTAGCCTCCATATTAAACCTCTTTAATATGAGATCTATGTACCATGATTGGGATAAGCCTAACATCCTTTTAGATCTATCTCTATAGATCTTCATACCCAGTATATAGGATGCTTCACCCAAGTCTTTTATGAAAAACTTATTCGATAGTCAAATCTTGATCGATTGCATTATTGGGATATCATTTTCAATAAGCAGTATGTCATCGACATACAAAATCAAGAAAAAAATAGCACTCTCACTTATCTTCTTATACATACATGGTTCATCCTTATTTTTGATAAAGCCAAATTCTTTGACTGTCATATCAAATCGGATGTTCCAGCTCCTCAAAGCCTGCTTTAATCCATAGATGGATCTCTTTAGCTTGCATACTTGATTTATCCTCCAACTTGAGATAAATCTCTCTGACTGAGTCATATAGACTTCTTCCTCTAGATTACCATTGAGGAATGCAGTCTTGACATTCATTTGTCAAATCTCATAATCGTAGTATGCTGCTATAGCAAGCAAAATCTGGATGGACTTGAGTATAGCCATTGATGAGAAAGTTTCATCATAGTCAATTCTTTAGCTTTAACTGAAATCCTTCATCATCTAGCTTTGTAGGTTTTTACTTGGCCATCTGCTCTGATCTTCTTTTTGAAGATCTACTTGCACTCTATTGGGATCACATCCTTAGGTACATCAACCAAGGTCCACACTTGGTTGATAGACATCGCGTCCATCTCAGATTTCATGACTTTCAGCCATCTATCTGAGTCTCTACTTATAACAGCTTTTGAATAGGCCAGTGGATCATCATCTTGAATGATGTTAATCATATTGTCATCAAATCTCAGAGGTGCATGATGCACTCTATCTGACCTTTGGAGAGGAGGTGTGTATTATGGATATACCTCATCTTTAGGTACTTCTGATTGAAGATCTTCTTGTGGTCCAACCACTGGTATTTCTGGATCGATTTGTAGATCATGAACTTTAGTAAGTTCAATATTTCTTCCACTGCCTCCTTCTTGGATGAGTTCATTTTTCAAAAAAGTGGCGTGCCTACTAACCAACACATTTTGTTCAGTAGGTGGTAGAAGTAGTATCCATTAGTTTCCTTAGGATACCCTACAAACCTATACTTATCTGATCTAGCACTAAGCTTATGTCTAAAAATACTTCTGATATAAGCAGGACAGCCCTAAGTCTTAAGATGTTTAAGATTAGGCTTCCTTCCCTTCTATATCTCATATGGTGTGCTTGCAACAGTCTTTGAAGGCACACTGTTTAATATGTATGTGGCAGTCTCTAGGACATTATCTCTAGAAAGATATTGAAAGATCAGTGAAGCACATTATGGATGCATTATATCTATCAAAGTGCGATTCCTCCTTTCTGCTACACCATTTAACTGAGGTGTATAAGGAAGGATCCATTCAGAGAGAATACCTTTACTTTTAAGATGATCAAAAAATTTACTGGATAAGTATTCTCTTCCTCGATCAGATCGAAAAATCTCGATATCTTTTCTAGTTTGTTTCTCAATCATACATTGATACTCTTTGAACTTATCAAAGATTTTGAATTTATGTTTTATAAGATACACATATCTGAATCTTGATAAATCTTTCATAAATATGATAAAATAGGAGTATCCTCCTCTGGTCTGAGTTATCATTGGTCTACATATATCTGTATGTACTAGGGCTAACAACTCATTCGCTCTCTCTTCATATCCAGAAAATAGAGTTTTGGTCATCTTACCCATGAGACAAGATTTATAAGTTCCCAATAATTCATAATCATATAGGTCAAAGAATTCTTCTTTGTATAACTTGTTAATTCTTGACTCACTAATATGACCAAGGCAACAATGCCAAAGATATGTGATATTCACATCTTCTCTCTTTCTTTTCATATTTCTTTCAATATAAAAAATATTTTCATTGAGTGCATGAATTAAAAGATTGTTATCAATATAACTACTACTATAATATTCATTAGAAAAAAAAATAGAGCATTTATTTTTCATTAGTCTTATTTCATAACCTTGTTTTTATAACAAAGATGCAGAAATAATGTTTCTAATGATTTTTGGCATGTAATAACAGTCTTTTAATTCTAAAATTTTGTTGAAGGCAAATCAAGCATACATGTTTCCACAGCCTGTGCACTAATGGACTCTCCACTTGCGCCATAGAGCTCGAGGTCACTTCTTTTCAGACCTTTGATATTCTGTAGTCACTGTAATGAATTACAAATATGTGATCCACAGGTAATATATAATACCTAAGTATTAGAGTTTGAGCCACTCAATAAAAAATAAGTTTGTATCATATACACACCTTTTGGTGCTATACTTGCATCTTGCTTCAAACTTGCATGATTATTCTTGCAATTATACTCCTAATATCCAAATTTATCACAAAATAAACAACTAATATCCATATGGATATCTTTTGCCTTCTTATTATTACTGACCATCCCAAGATCAGGAATATCCAGAACATCGGAGTTCTTCTCCGATACGAACCTTATTTGCAAGTTCCTCAACCAATCCACAGAGTTGGATCAGTCAACATATTTTTATTTATGGTATTATGCAGTGAAAATAAAGAAGCCATAATGCAGACTTAAATCTGTATAAATAAAGAACAATAGTATAAGCAGACCATTCATGTTTGACATGCATAACTAGATGAGGACTTTTAAACTAGTTATGTCTCTCACTATTTTATCAGAGACCACAGCTCGCTCCTATGGTAAACGAGAAACCCTAATCTAGTTTCTTAATGAGGTTAAGATCCTAATCCCTCAATGAAGTCTTATGGATATTACAACAAATCTCAATGAGTTCAAAGGTAGAAAAATCTATCCAATTGCATCTCATGCAACTCTCAACATAACCTACCTCTAAAAATACTCATAGTCTTGTGGATATCACAACAAACTATAGTATTTTTAGTTAAGTTAGATCTTTCATTTCTATACAGTCATATCTGAAAAATACTGCCCTTGTGGATATCACAACAAAATAACATATCTAAATATACCGTAAAGCATATAATATGCACCAAGATAAACTCACATCAATCCCCATAGCAAGCCTTGTGGATATCATAACAAACCTAATATGATTTTTGATAGGATATTGACTAGGCATGAAGATAGGCATATGTAGTGTTATAAAAATTGAGCTACCTACATTCAAGATTCGAACTAATCCAATTGATCAGAAAAATGTTAAGATTGATGGGGATCCCTCTGTTGCTTTTCTTAGACACCAATAAAATTGGTCAGGCCAGCAAAAGAACCAATTAAATAACCACCACACTTGAAATACTCCTTAGATACCAATTGATTAATCGATTCAAAAAATAGGTCAGCTACTAATTCATAATACTACAACTTAATATAATTTTTATGAGGACTTTAATGGTCTCAAGCACATCTTAATTCAATCACAATGATGCACTATTATAGTTATATCTTAATAATCATAACAACTAATCATAGCATCTATTCACATCTCTAAGATATGAAATCATAATCATTCAATATGATTATAACTAAGCATCTCAAGCATATCACATATGTATGAAGTTCTAATGACATGCGTGAATATAAAATATTTTTTTCACAGTTCTTCTTCTTAAGATATCACAATGGCACCCCTACGCGCCATAAGAGTACCCTATTGAATAGAAAGAGAGGGTCTCTGAACCCTACTTGCTCTTATGATCGGACAGCCTGGTGATGAATCCAATTAGAGTGCTAAGCTACTAAAAAAAATTTTATACATGCATCATACATTTTATATTTAAAAATATATCTCTAAGATATGCGAGGATTTGGATGTTCAATCGGGTTCAACTTTTGACCTGACTTGAACCAAACCAAAAATTCATGTTTGATCATAATCAAGAAAATATTCTAATCTTTGATTACATAGATCAAGATTGGCTCTGATACCACTATTGAATTTCAGTGGTGCAGTGGAAGAGTTAGGTATTTAAAATTTTTATTCAAAACACCCGATGCATCGGAAACCCCAATGCCCAGAATCCCTTAACTATAATAATCAAAGTACAATAAATATAAATTAAGATAAGAAAAATATCTATAGCGCTAATCTCAATTTTCATAAGGTGTCCAAGTGTCCACCCTCCAATGGTGATCCATACAGAAACTGAACCAAGGACAGCACTCCTTCTTCACCTTGCTTCAAGAGTTCTAGCCACTAGAACTCGACTAGCCTCATACCGATCAGATTTTTCCAAGAAACTGACTCCACCCTCTCAGAACCTCTTCTGAACTTCTAATTCTTCTTCTTTAGGACCCTTATAACCCTTGTTAGGACCAAATAAGACTTTGTCTTAAATCCCAAAGCCTTGTCCTAAAACTAAGATAGGTCTAAGAAAGAAAAGAGAGCAACGGAGATAGAATTGGAAACTCTTTCTGAATACTTCAGACACCCAGTGCCCCAGTCAATTTATAGCCACTAGAGGGATGCCAAAATAGAGGGATGCACCTCATCCAACAGGCCTATCTGATCTAATTATCAGAGATAAGAGTTCCTTCAAATAGAAGGACTCTTATCAATGATATGTCGATCAGCACCCTGCTCTGCGTGTGTGACCAGAGAAGGAATATTTTTGCATCCCTTCTCAAATCAGAAAAATCCTCAAAAATTTATGTGAATAGAGGATTCAATCTTGACTCTAGAACATATAATAAGTAGATAAAAAAATTCTCACAAATGAATGTGTTCTCACATCCTTTCACGTGAAGTTTGATCACCACGCACGCAAGCATGAGGAGGAACTTATGGCATTCGTTTGGCATCCAGATAAGTCTGAAAAAATTTCAAAAAGATTATCAAAAATAACTTGTTAAATATGGAATGTTATCATAAAAAAGTTTTATTTTGAAAGAATTTGATGAGGAGAAAAACTCTCTAAATCTCAAAGAGATGCGATGCTTCTGTGCGTGCGTGTGAGACTTCCTTTTTTCTTCTAATTTTTCTCTGCCCCAAAGATTTCAAAAAAAATACATCTCATGCTTTAAGATGTGCACCAGAGGATGGAGGGTGATATGGGCTACCACATGTATCTTAATCCTATACCAAAAGGACTCTTTTCTTCTACCCACGTCAATACTTGTACGCAGAACCTATTTTGCGCCTAGAGTCCTTCACAATTTGGACTCTTCATAATTTGCATTAAAATGGGATGTGGCACCCCAATTTTGGCTACTTCTAGGTAGCATGACCTAACCCAAATACCCACTAAATTGGGCTAGTTAATTAGCAAGGGATGGACCAAATTGACCTCCAAAGGAGCAAGGGTTCCACACGTGCTAGCATGCTTACCGGAGCCCTGATTGAATCCAAAATTCCAATCAACCTTTTTCAAAAGGATCCTTGGCCAATTTTTATATATGTGTGACCTATTGGGTTCCACATCTAGCTAGTAGTAGGTTCGGGTGCAGGTTGACCAACTTTGATTAGATTTCAATCTAATCGATTTAAATCCAATCGAGCTAACCCAAGTTCAATAATTATAATTCTTTCTAATTGGTGATCGAATTAAACTCTTTAATTCGATCAAAAATCTATAAGTCAAGATTGACGTCTAGCAATATATCATGACTACCTAAAAGATATAAAATTTTAATAAAAATATTAAATATATCCTTCAGTGGTAAGTTACCATACAATTCAATCTTTCGATCATCCCTGCACCCTGAATATGTTCATGAGTATGGAATCATATCAAACTCAAACATATATTCATATCGATTCTCAATTAACCAATGATGACTCCAATGAAGATGTATTAAAAATTTTTTCTAATCTCCTTTCTGTTTTTGGCCAAATAACTTTTTTTAAGTCATCTAGGATTGAGAATACACAGGATGTGATCTCCTCTTACTAGGAGTGATCGATTCCATGTTGACCTACTCACAACCTTCATATACACTCCACCATATCCAGAACACCCCGTACATATCTTAATACCATGTCTGGGTATGAACCAAAATATGAGTTCATGTGCACAAGATTCTATGGTAGTCTCATGTCTAAGGATCACTTGCATAACTCTCACTTAGAGGACCATCTTTGACATGCAAGTAAGGCTTTCACAAGATGTTCTCTTTCATCGAGTCAATTTTATGGACTCATTTTTCAAATGAGCACTCACATCCTTGTATTAGTGTCCCACATAAATGGCTAGTGAGATCTGCCACACTCTCTATCGAGCATACATAGGATGTGCCAGTCTATCCAGAATATTGATCTCCGACTCAATGCTCCTACGATCAGAAATGTTTAAGATTAGAGTTTTAGAATTTAAGGTCTCACTAGCATGACCCATTCATGTCTCTTAAAATCATTACCCTAATCTTTGAGATTTATCATAGTCTTAGACATAATAAGATACAGCTAATATGATGAATCAATACCTTAAATAATAAATGTCATTACATGAGTTGAAAAATTATAAAGAAAAGTTCTATCGCAATATACTTGCGATTGGCTTATAGGACACTCTTCTTTCAAGCATGGCATACATTATTGATCCCACAGTTGAAGCATAAGAGATTTTGTTCATCCTCTTCCTCTCTTTTGGTGTTTTAGGATATATTTTCTTAGAGAGTCGTATATCATGATTTACAGGTAGGTAACCTCTCTTACTTGTCTCTATATTAAATCTCTTTAATATGAGATCTCTGTATCATGACTGGAATAAGTCTAACATCCTTTTAGATTGATCTCTATAGATCTTTATACCTAGTATATAGGATGCTTCACCCAAGTCTTTTATGAAAAACTTATTTGATAACCAAGTCTTGATCAATTGCATCATTGAGATATCATTTCTAATGAGTAGTATGTCATCGACATACAGAATCAAGAAGACAACAGTACTCTCACTTGTCTTCTTATACACACACAGTTCATCTTTATTTTTGATAAAGTCAAACTCTTTGACTGTCATATCAAATTGGATGTTGCAGCTCTTCGAAGCCTGCTTTAATCCATAGATGGATCTCTTTAGCTTGCATACTTGATTGCCCTCCCACTTGAGATAAATCTCTCTGGCTGAGTCATGTAGACTTCTTTCTCTAGATTACTATTGAGAAAAGCGATCTTGATATCCATCTGCCAGATCTCATAGTCATAGTATGCCACTATAGCAAGCAAAATATGGATGGACTTGAGCATAGCCACTGGTGAGAAGATTTTATCATAGTCAATTTCTTGTCTTTATCTGAAATCCTTCGCCACCAAACTAGCTTTGTAGGTTTCTACTTGGCCATCTACTTCGGTCTTCTTCTTGAAGACCCACTTGCATCCTATTGGGGTCACACCCTCAGGTGCATCAATCAATATCCACACTTGGTTGGTATAAATCGAGTCTATCTCAAATTTCATGACTTTCAGCCATCTATCTGAGTCTCTACTCATGATAGCTTTTGAATAGGTCAGTGGATCATCATCTTGAATAATGTTGATCGAATTATTATTCTCAATGATAAAATCATATCTCAGACATGTTTGACGCACTCTATCTGACCTTCAGAGAGGAGATATGTATTGTGGATGTACCTCATCCTTAGGTACTTCTGATTGAGGATCTTCTTGTGGTTCAATCATAGGTATTTTTAGATTGATTTGTAGATCCTGAACTTTTATAAGTTCAATATTTCTCCTAATGCCTCCTTCTTGAATGAATTCATTTTTCAAGAAAGTGATATGCCTACTAACAATTATTTTTTGTTTAGTAGGGTGGTAGAAGTAGTATTCATTAATTTTTTTAGGATACCCTAAAAATCTACACCTGTCTGATCTAGCACTAAACTTACATCCAAAAATATTTTTGACATAAGCAGGATAGCCCCAAATCTTAAAATATTTAAGATTAGGCTTCTTTCCCTTCTATATCTCATATGGTGTGCTTGCAACCGACTTTGAAGGCACCCTATTTAAAATATATGCGGCAGTCTCTATGGCATATCCCCAGAAATATATTGGAAGATCAATGAAGCACATCATGGACCATACTATATCCATCAAAGTATGATTTTTCCTTTTTGCTACACCATTTAATTGTGGTGTATAAAGAGGGGTCCATTTAGAGAGAATACCTTTACTTTTAAGATGATCAAAAAATTTACTGGATAAGTATTTTCTTCCTTGATCAGATCGAAGAACCTTGATATTTTTTTTCAATTTGTTTCTCGACCATACTTTGATACTTTTTGAACTTATCAAAGGCTTCAAATTTTATTTCATGAGATACACATATCCGAACCTTGATAGATCATCCGTAAAGATGATAAAATAGGAGTATCCTCCTCTGATCTGAGTTGTTATCGATCTATATACATCTGTATGTACTAGAGCTAACAACTCATTTGCCCTCTCTTCATATCCAGAAAAAGAAGTCTTGGTCATCTTACCTATGAGACAAGATTCACAAGTTCTCAATGATTCATAATCATACGGATCAAAAAATTTTTTTTTGTATAACTTGTTTATCCTTGACTCACTAATATGACCAAAGCGGCAATGTCAGAGATATGCGATATTCACTTTTTCTCTCTTTCTTTTCATATTTCTTTCAATATGAAAAATATTTTCATAGAGTATAAGAATTAAAAGATTGTTATCAATATAACCATTGCCATAAAATTTATTAAAAAAGAAAATTGAGCATCCATTTTCTATTAATCTTATTTTATAATCTTATTTTAATAACAAAAGTATAAAAATAATATTTTTAATAATTTTTGATATGTAATAACAATCTTTTAATTTTAAAGCTTTGTACGAAGGTAAATCAAGCATATAAGTTCCCACAGCTTCTGCACTAATGGACTATCTACTTGCACCATAAAGCTCAAGATCACCTCTTTTCAGATCTTTGATATTTTGTAGTCACTGTAATAAATTACAAATATATGATCCATAAACAGTATTTAATATCCAAGTATCAGAGCCTAAGCTACTCAATAAAAAATAGGTCTGTATCATATACACACCTTTTGGTGCTATATTTGCATCCTGCTTCAATCTTGCAAGATTATTCTTGTACTTATTCTTCCAATATCCATATTTGCCACAAGATGAATAGCTAATATCTATGTGGACATCTTTTGCCTTTTCATTATTACTGATCGATCTAGGGTGAGGAATATCCAAAAAATCAAAGTTTTTCTTCGGTATGAACCTAATTTACAAGTTCCTCAACCAATCTACATAGTTTGGATCAGTCAATATATTTTTATTTATGATTTCATGCAGTAAAAATAAAGAAGTCATAATACAAACTTAAATCTATATAAATAAAGAACAATAGTATAAGCAGACCACTCATGTTTGACACGTATAACTAGATGAGGTTTTTTAATTAGTTATGTCTCTCATTATTTTATCATATACCATAGCCCTCTCCTATGATAAATGAAAAATCCTAATCTGATTTCTTAATGGAGTTGAGATTCTAATCCCTTAATAAAATCTTGTAGATATCACAACAAATCTCAGTGAGTTCGAAGGTAGAAAAATCTATCCAATTGTATCTCATGTAATTCTCAACATAATCATTGCCTCTAAAAATACTCATAGCCTTGTGGATACCATAACAAACTATAGTATTTTGTAGTTAAGTCAGACCCTTCATTTTCATACAGTCATATCTGAAAAATATGATTCTTCTGAATATCACAACAAAGCAACACATCCAAATATGCCATAAAGCATATAATATGCACCAAGACAAATCCACATCAATTTTCATAGCAAGCCTTATGAATATCACAATAAATCTATCATGATTTTTGACAGGATATTGAGTAGGCATTAAGGAAGGCATATGTAGTGTTCAAAATACTAAGCAACTTTTATTCAAGATTTGAACTAATCCAATTGGCCAGAAAAATATTAAGATTGGTGGGGTCTCTCTATTACTTTTCTTAGACACCAATAAAATTGGCCAGATTAGCAAATAAAACTAATTAAATAATCACCGTACTTAAAATACTCCTTAGATACCAATTGATTAATCGATTCAAGAAATAGGTTAGCTTTTGGTTCATAACACTACGACTTAATATGATTTTTATGAGGACTTTAATGGTCTCATGCACATTCCAATTCAATCAATCATAATGATGCATTATTATAGTTTTATCTTAATAAACACAATAACTAATCATGGCATCTAATCATATCTCTAAGATATAAAAATATAATCATATAATATGATTATAACAACTTAAGCATATCATATACACAAATATAAAATATACTTTTCATGGTTCTTCTTCTTGGGACATCACAGTGGCACCCCTACATGCCATAAGAGTACCCCATGGAATGAAAAGAGAGGGTCTATGAACCCTACTTGCTCGGATGGCCTGATGATGAACCCCAATTTGAGTACTAAGCTACTAAGAAAGATTCTATACATATATCATGCATTTAACTAAAATATATCTCTAAGACATGCTAGGGTTTGGATGTTCAATTGGGTTCAACCCTTGACCCAACTTGAACCAAAGCAAAAATCTAAGCTTGATCACAATCATGATAATATTTTAACCTTTGATTATATAGATTAAGATAGGCTTTGATACCACTGTTGGATTTTGGTGGCACAGTGGAAGGACTAGGTGTTTAAAATTTTTATTCAAAATACCTAATGCACCAGAAACCCAAATGCCCAGAAACCCTTGACTATAACAATCAAAGTACAATAAATTAAATTTGGATAAGAAGAATATCTATAGCACTAAGCTAATTTTTATGAGGTATCCAAGTGTCTGCTCTCCAATGGTGATCCACATAAAAATCGGATCAAAGACAGCACTCCTCCTTCACCTTGCTTCAAGAGTTCTAGCCCCTAGAAATCGACTAGCCCTGATTGATCAAGTTTTTTCAAGAATCTGACTCGACCCTCTTAGATCTTTCTCTGAACTTTTAATTTTTCTTTTTTAGAACCTTCACAACCCTTTTCTAGATTAGATAAGACTTTATCTTAAATCCCAAAGCCTTGTCCTAAAACTAAGATAGGTTGTAAGAAAGAAAGGAGAGCTACGGAGAGAAAAATAAAAAGTTTTCTGAATGCATCGAACACCTAGAGCCCAGGCCATTTTATAGCCACCAGAGGGATACCAAAATGAAAGGACATGCCTCACTTAAAAGTTCTATCTGATCTAAATATCAGAGATAAGAATTTCTTCAAGTAGAAGGACTCTTATCAATGATACGTCGATCAGCACCTTCACTTGCGTGCGTGACTAGAGAAGGGATGTTTTCGCATCCCTTCTCAAATCACAAAAATCCACAAAAATTTATGTGGATAGGGGACTCATTTTTAATTCTAGAAAACTTGATAAGGAATAAAAAATCTCACAAAAGGATATGATCCTCACACCTCTTCATGTGAATACCTTATCATCCCCTGCGCGTGTGCAGATGTGCAATTTGGCATCCGATATGCATCCTGATAAGTTTGAAAAAATTTTAAATAAATATCCATAAAAAATTTGATTAAAAGTGGAATAAAATATGATAAGAGATATTTTATTTTAATCAATTTTAGTCTATAGAAGGACCCTTTGAAATATGAAGAAATGCGACGCTTCAATGCACATGCATGAGAGATCCTTCTCTTTCCAATTTTTTTCCACCCCAAATAATCTGGAAAAAATCTATCTCATGGTTTGAGATGTGTATCAGGGGATGGAGGGTGATATGGACTACCACACATATCTTAATCCCATGCCAGAAAGACTCTTCCTTTTGCTCACGCCAACACATACATGATGATTTATTTTTGCACCAAGAGTCCTTCATAATTTGGACTCTTTATATATGGCATTCAATTGAGATGTGGTGCCCCAATTTGAGCTGCTTTAGATAGCACGATCTAACCCAAATGCCCACCAAATTGGACTAGCTAATTAGCAAGGGATGAGATCAAATTGATCTCCTAAGGAGCTAGAGTTTCCACACGTGCTAGCATGCTTACTAGGAACCCTGATTGAATCCAAAATTTCAATCAACCTTATCAAAAGGGTCCTCGACCAATTTTTATATGTGTGTAACCTATTGGATATCACATCTAGCTAGTAGTATATCCGGGTGTAAGTTGATCAAATTTGATTAGATTTCTATCTAACCGATTTAGGTCCAATCGAGCTAATCCGAGTTCAACAAGTAGAATTCTTTCTAATTGATGATTGAATAAAACTCTTTAATTCGATCAAATATATAAGTCAAAATTAAAGCCTAACAACGTATCATAATTACCTAGAAGATATAAAATTTCATAAACATATCAAATATACCTTTCAGTGGTAAGTTACCATGCAATTCAATCCTTCGATCATTCCTGCATCCTGAATATGTTCATGAGTATGAAATTATATCAAACTCAAATACATATTTATATTAATTCTTAATTAACCAATGTTGACTCTGATGAGAAGTATTAGAAACTCTTTCTAATCTCCTTCCTGTTTTTAGTCAAAAAAAATTTTTCGAGCCATCTAGGGATGAGAATTCACAGGATGCAATCTCCTCTTACTAAGAATGATCGATTTCATATTGACCTACTTATAACCTTCATATACACTCCACCATATCCAGAACATCTCGTATATGTCTTAATGCCATGCCTGGGTATAAACTAAAATTTGGATTCATATCCACAAGATTTTATGATGATCTCAGATTTAAGGATCACTTGCACAACTTCTACTTAAAGAACCATCTTTGATATGCAAGTAAAGCTTCCATAAGATGTTCCCTTTCATCAAGTCAATTCAGTGGACTCATTTTCAAATGAGTACTCACATTCTTGTATTAGTGTCCCACACAAGTGCCTAGTGAGATCTGTCACCTTCTCTATCGAGCATACATAGGATGTGCCAGTCTATCCAAAATATTGATCTCCGACTCAATGCTCCTATGATCAGAAATATTTAATATTAAAATTTTAAGATTTTAGGTCTCACTAGCATGACCTATTCATATCTCCTAAAATCATTATCCTAATATTTTGGATTCATCATAATCTTAAACATAATAAGATGTAGCAAAAATGATGAATCAATACCTCATTTTATTATCAAATAATAAATGTCATTACATGAGTTGAAAAATTACAAAGAAAAGTTTCATCGCAACACACTTGCGATTGACTTATAGGGCACTTTTCTTTCACACTAGGTCTGGATACCTCATTATTATTATCAGCTTCAGGTATCTCCTCCAGTTCCTCAGGCTTAAATATTCTCAACTGATCGAACTGGTCTTTAAGTTCTAGAGTTTAGGATCAATCTCGAGTTGGCTTGATAATATGCTCTCTTCTAGTTCACTGACTGCTATAGCTGATTGGCCTAATTATTTTAATAATTGATCAATAATTTCATAAAATTATTGAGAGTATTTTTAATATCTAAGGTTTATTGTGCCGAAACTTCTAAACTCTTTTCTAATGTGTTGACGTCTTCCTCAGGATCTAAAACTAGTTGGTTATTCTCGTGTTTGATTGGGTCTTAGGTAAGATTGTTCAAAAATATGGGCTCCTAATATTGCATCTTGTGACCATATAAAATTAAGATGATTTCTCTACCTTGGGTTATAGGTTCGTGCATAAGGTTCATTCATATCTCTTTCATTCGCTACATTTCCCTGTATGAACCCATTTTGGATTGGACTCATCAAAAAAGGACACTCCTCAACAACATGATCTGGTACATCACATCCAGTGCACATGGGTGCTAACACTTGATTAAATTAGATATAATTTTCAAATTCTAAGGCTTCAATTCTACTGGTCAAAGTTGTAATTCTAGTTTCTTCAAACTTCCTTGTATAAATGTATGTATCTTCAATTCCAGTGATTGCAAGATGTATGTTAATTTTTTGAGGGTCAATTATAAAATTATTAGCTGAAGATCTAATTCTAGATGATCGGACAGAGCTAATCGGATAATATAGATCCTGTAAGATTTTAAGTTGTCTAATAGAATCCATTTCTTCCTCAATGACCTTATCAACTTGTAGGCTTTAGATTGTGTCTGAAAATCATCATTTTATCCTAGTAGATTTTTTTTTAATTTTTTTTTAATTTTTTTATTTTTTATATATGTGAGAGAAAGAGAGAAGAAGAAGAAAAGTTCTAGAGATGAGATCCTAAGGAGTCCTAGACCTATAGACAATAGATGAGAGTGTTTTAGTTAGATTTAATTTTTAAAAGTAAGCAAGTTATCAAACAAATTAAAACTCTACTTAGGATTACTGTAATTCTAGACAGCTTTTAACTGTCAAGATTGCCTTTGAGTACTCCAAGTTTGAAATCAGCTAACCGAATCGGGTAGATAAGTGTAAGATCGATGGGAGGCTTTTCATGCTCTTGCAATGGATCTAATTAGAGAACTATCTTTCTTTGGAATATAGTTTTTGAACCACTTTTTTAGATACTGACATACTAACCAACTTGAATTCGGTCCAACTTTTGGGATCCCTTGTTCTAATGAGCTCGGATGTCTCTAGGACTAGCTTCTAATTGATTTTATTTATCGGCTTGGATTAGTGTAAATGAAGTAGACTTGCTTATGGGCTAAGAAAGGGTGATGAAATCTCTCTCTTATCTTATTTAGGTTTGTACCTTTAAAGTAATTTAAATATGCTTATGCACAACCAATAAGAACAAACAAGTTTTATTTAAAAACTAATACAAATTAATAATATGCACAAGAAAAGAATAGGTTAGAACACGTGCCTAGCTTTCAGCACTCACTAACTTAAAGTAAAGCAAAATAAGGAAGACAGAAAAGTAAGACTAAAACTAAAAGCGCGAAGAACAAGAATTCAGAACATAATATAAAGCACGCCAATCTTCCCGACAATGGTGTCAAAAATTTGATGTGTCTTGAATTATACCGTAAGTGCACGAGGTGCAATGTAGCACATTTGGTGAGTATGGATCAATCTCACAAGAAATTAGATTTTTAAAATATGTTTAAATTTTTACTCAGACGAGCTCTAAAGAAAAGATGGAGAGATTACTTGTAACTACTACTAAAGCAATGAGAGAAACAATTGCAAATTATATCAACCAAAAGATCTAGGACTTTTGAATCCACTAGATTAATGATCTAAATAGCCGTTCTCATGGTTTCTTATTGAATATCCTTTAGGTCTTCTTATTAGAGTGCAAAGTATGAACGAGCATAAATCATGAAAAGACTTAACTCAACTATGTTCTATCAAGTATTTTGCTTTATCCTAAATAAGACTCCTTTCTTGTATTGATAAAAGCATATGCCATGAAGGAACTTAACCCAACTATGACCAATCAAGATTTTACGGTAAGAAAGAATTGAGAACTTTGATTTCTCTTTTCTTCTTCTTTTGTGTTATCTAAGTACGGACTACGAAGGGGCTCTAACCAAACTATAACCCATTAAACTTTTCTACAAGAGAGATAAGAAGAAGATTCTAAATATTAAGGTATGAAAAGAAAATCAAAGAGTATTGACTTTTAATTATGGTCTAGCTTCACTGCAAATCCCAAAAGGAATTGCTTAACTAGACGTGATGTGATAAAAAAAACTACTTGCAAAAATTAAAAATTGCATAAAAGAAAAAGAGTAAGAAAATGTAAACTATCCTATGTGGTGAAATTAAAAATGCAAAAATTAAATTGCATAAATAAAATTTTATTGCTGGAATTTAAATTTTGTACTGCAAGATACTCGTAAGCCATTAACAAGACTTGGAGTTAAAAATAAAAATTAAAATAAAAGAATAAATAAAGAAAGAAAGGAAGAACCTAAACTAGAACTTCCTCTCACAGTCTTTCTCTGCAGAGCCTTCTGATTCTCGCACATTCCCTTGGCTGACTCTCTTTATATGTTGGAAGGGTGGAAGAAAGTGAGAATAAGGCTAAACAATTTAAAAAGTGGGTATTTCCATTTGTCGCATGGGTTCCTACAAGAGGTATGATGTGGAGTGAGATATCTAAGAGTAGAGGCATTAGGTTTTATTTATAGGTGTTAGGAAGAAAGAGAGTTTTATATATGTGGGGCTAATGAAAAGAATGCATCCTAAGAGAATGGATGGATGAGATGAAGTGATAAGGAGGCTTGAGGCTTGGGTGTATGAGATGAAGTGACAAGGAATATAAGATAAGAGGGAGAGTTGCCGTTCACCCAAATTCTTCCTTTCTAAATAAATTTCCAACAAAAAAATTTGTTATTTTTGTTGAATCCCAGCGCTTCCTCTTTCCGCATGGACCTGCCTGATGCCGCGCTTGCTATCGCACAGCTCCCGTTCCCACGCATCAGCATGCAACGACCACCTGCCTTGCATTCTATGCATTCACGATCGTGCGCGAGCCCAGCCATTCACACACCTAGCCTTGCTTCCCTGCAAACCCTCCACACTCCAATGCGCAAGGCCCACGTTGCTTCTTTTTCTCCGTGAGTGGGCCCATTTCCAATTCAGCAACGCCGAGCCTCTTAAGTCGCTTGCTCTCCCTCAAGCCACTTTTTTTCCTTCCTTCATTAAATATATTTGGAGCCCACTGCTTTAAATGCCATCTTCTTCCTAAAAGAATTTTTTTCTTTTTGTTATGGTGCCGTGTGCATCCCTGGGTTCACCCACACATAGCACCCTCAACTCACACAAGCGTCCACGCCATCTGCTCATGCCCTGTGGGTCCGCACCGTGATTCTTTTGCTTTTGCCGCGCCCAGCGCACAATTTCCGTGCGCTTGTTGTCGTTCGTGTTCAGCCCATGGGCCACTTGCTTATCATGAGTCCGCATTTCGTTTCAAAATTCTGAACTAAAAAATCTGTGGACCCTGAATTTAAATTTAAATTTTTGATTAATCCATAATTTCTAAAATAATCATAAAAGATATTAAATTCTAAATAATATAGAATAATTATTAAAAATTTTAATATTTTTTATGTTATATTTCTATACTTATCATTTTTCGTATGCCAATCTTATAAATTTGATTTGCATGATCATTCTTGAAAATTAATAAAAATTTAATTGAATTGAAAACATATTCTTACACCAAGAAATGTATTTCTAAATCCAAACCTGAAACTCATTTAAAAATATAAATTTTTGATATACACTAAAATTTTTTTATAAAATTATTATTATTATTATTATTATTATTATTATTATTATTATTATTATTATTATTATTATACTCTAATACTGTCTTTAAATAGTTCGATACATTTTTGATACATATATTTTTCGAACTTAATTTACTAAAATTTATTAAAAAAATAATATTGAATTAAATATTATGCTTAAATTTTTTTATTCAAATCTTTGAAAAGCTCTATTTCCCTTGGAGCTTAAAAATGTATATTTGAAAATTTGATTAAAGTGTCATGTTCATCCAAAAAAGAGGAGAGGCTTTGATACTTTAATTCAAACTAATTTCTAAAAGTGAAAGAAATATTTTATAAAATAAAATATTTTAATTGTCAAAGAGGAGATGATTCATTCAATTTAATTTTTTGAATCTTATGTACCTCTCCTTTGATATATTCTTAAAATTATTTCTCATGTTGATTTTGATGATATTTCTTGTTCCTCCCTTGAGCTTTTTGATATTGTCAAAAATAGGGAGAATGGTATAATGAATGTTGAGTATATGTCTGAGCTTACATATTTCATGCTTAAAAGTTCTTGAAATATCTTAATATACTTGAAATATTTTTAGATCATTTAAATGTTTAGAATTTGAATTCAAGATAAATTAAAATATTCTTGTATATTCTATCATTTCATGATTTATACTAGTCAATTAGTTGAAATACATCATATATATATATATATATATATATATATATATATATATATATTAAAATGGAGCAACCGTGTTGGGTAGCCTCTGTTTGACATGTGGTTGGGCCTTTTGGATGCCACATGTCCAAAAAATTGTGGAGAGGGGAAGAAAATTTAGGGGTTCAGATCGAGGAGGATGAAGCGGCCATGGAGGTCGAGGATGTCATTAGTGAGGAAGGAGAATTCGCGAAGGAAGACCTCCAGCCTACATCCGATAGTCACCCAAGGCTCGTTAATGGCGAGCTTTCCTACCAGCAATCATCCCATCCTAAATAATAAAAAAAATAAAAAATGAGAAAGATGAGAGGAAGGACCATCGGATCTAGGTAAACTAGTGGTCCTCCCTCTTGATCGTCGGGAAATATAAGCCAGAGCCTTGGAGAGATGGCGGTGGTCTGCCGATCCAGAATTTTTTTGATAGCCATTGATAAGTGATATATTTTTATATTTATTGAAGATATTTTTGATAATTTATAGTGCTAACATCTTCTTAAAAACCTAATTTCATGAATAAATTAATTTTTTTAAAAAATAAATAATTAAAAAAATATAAAATTAGAGCATATTTATAAAAAAAAGATGTTAATTTAATAGAGCAATTTAAGCATCAAAATGAAGAAAAATTTTTGAAAAATTTAATGCATATTTTTTTTTATTTTTTAGGCAAAAAATTGAAGCAAAAATGGAGCCAAAATATCTTAAAAAATAAAAAATATTACCTCCAATGCATGGTGGACTGGTCGCTTGGTCTATGGGAATAGTTTCACGATCCACAGGCGCGGCTCATAGTGAGAGAAAGATTCTGGGCGCAATCTAATGACTGATATCCATCCTGACCTAGATCCGACGGTCCACGTTTGCTGTCGATTTATAAGAAGAGGATTTGCACGATCCGACGGCCCAGAAGCGATCCATCATGCGATCGGACGGTCGAGGACGTTTCCGACTTTGGATAGGAGATCTTTTGCACGATTCGATGGCCAGAACTTTATCAGAACCTAGATCGGATGGTTGACATTCGATCCGACTTTAATTCGGATTAAAACATTAATTTTTCGGGCAGATCTGGGTGGTCCGAAGCTCATCCGATGGCCAGAAATATTTCTAGAGGGATTAATATGATTTCTATGGGTTTTAGGACTCCTTTTCTTACCAAAAAATTATAAAAAATTTATCTATAAATAGGAGGTCCGAGAATAAGCTTTTAAAGCAAAAAAAATGAGTAGAAAGTATAAAAAAATAGAGAAAAAATAAAATAGCTTTAGAGATCCAAGAAAAAGAAGGAGAGAAGTCAATTCGTGCTATGGAGTATGACAAAAGACGGAGAGATCATCAACCATCTTTTCAATGAGACTGGACTGATCAACTTTAGATCTTTGTTATAGTTTTATTTTTATTTTATTTTATTATTTTTTTAAATTTTTTATACTTAAATTTTAATTTCAATTAATGTAAAATTTATTTTCTTGCACTTTAAATTTTTGTCTTTTATTTTTCATAAGTAGATGCTAGGATCTAGTTAGTAGATCTTAGTACCAAATTTATTTTATATTTTTTTAATTTTTGTTATTTATTTTATTACAAGTAGATGCTAGGATCTAGTTAGTAGATCTTAGTATCCAATTTATTTTTCATACTTTTAATTTTTATTTTTGACTTAAATTACTTTCTTCAAAATTTTATTTTTTTTTTGCAAAATCAAAGATTTCAAATCAAAATCCTACCTTCTCTGTGGATTCGATCCGACTCACTACTTTCTATGTATTTTTAATTTTTATTGAAGTCAGAATTTGATTGATAATCACGGTGTCCTAACGACAATATTTTGATCCTATCAATTTTTGGCATCGTTGCCGAGGAAGGCATCAATTTTAATGCTTGATTTCTTTGATTCTTTTTGTAAATATAGCTTACTAAATTTTTTTTTTTTTTTGTAAAAAAAAAAAGAAGAAAAAAATTCAAAAAAAAAAGATAGAAAGCTTCCAATTTTATTTGGTGAGATCAATCCTAACCCTAGCCCTAATTATTTTTTTTAGTATTAATTACTTTTTTTTTCAAATTAACCTAAAATTTATCCACATAAATCTAATAAAAATTGCATGATAAGAGTAGAAACTTAATTGTTAGAAGCATTCATCATCTTAAAAATTTTTTTGGTGATTGCTGAAGATGAGGTAAGCTTTCAAGTTTGATTAATTTCATGCATCTAATTTAGTTACATAGAATCTCTTGTTTGAAATTGGTTGTGTATATTCATCTCAAATCAATTTAAAGGCAATACCCATAACAAGATAATGTGAAGATTTTATCATCCTTTCTTAGTCCAAAAATAACCAACCAGCATCCCGCATTAACCCAAACCTAACTAAAATCAAGTAGACATAGACCCCTAGGATCAATTGAGTTCAGTTTGAGTATTATGGTCAAGTCAAGTACAAAGTAAGTTTGGACTTACCCCTGAAATTAGTGTCTAAGGCTAGAGGTTACAAAAGCTCTGCCTAAATGGATTCGTGGTTATTTAATTGGTTCTGTTAGCTTACCTGGCCAATTCAATTGGTGTCTAAGGCAAGCAATGGGGGGACCCCCATGACCTCACCTCTTACCTGGCTAGTTGAAAGAAGTGAGAACAAATCCAATTTGTATTTAGACTAAGCTACTCTATATCAAACTGTTAGGTCTAAAAAATTCGTAGGTGTCTAGGTTTAACTCTTTGCTAACTTGATTGCAATTAACACTTAACCACAACTAATTCTTCTCATCTTACGTCTTTAGGTTTAAGACTTTTCTTAAGGATCTCACCTTTAGAACTTTTCTCTTTTTTTCTTTTCTCTTCTTTTTCTCCTCTTTCTTAAAAAAAAAAAAATTTAACAACACACATATTAGGGTTTGCACTAATACATGCACGGTATAATTTTTTCTGACCTAGTTGAACTTAATCCTGAAATTGAATGACTGATTCATGTTACACTTAATAATCAAATGGCTAAAAATTCTGAGAACCACCTAGGCAGATGAAGAAATATTTTATTCTTTACACTTATAATCCATCGATGTTCCCATCATTCTATGGGATCAAATATTCTGACTCTAGTCCTGAGATCGATTTGAACCTGCTAGCCCAAAAATTAGATAAAGTCGACCTTCTTATAAATAAATGCCTAGCTCTAGGTCAACAATCTCCTGCACAATACACACCACTTTTCAATTATCAGGAGATTTGTTCTATCTGCGCTAGCCCAGCCCATCATGTTAGTGAATGTCCTACGGCTGCACAGTTTTCACCTTTCATCCAAAAATAAGTTCAAGCTACTCAAAGTTACTCTAGTCCTATTAATGATTCATTCTTAAACACATAAAACCCAGATTAGAGGAACCATCATAATTTTTCTTGAAGACTCCAACAGACTCAGGCTAAGATCCAAATCTTTTCTATGCAGAACTTTTAGAATGGACTTCAATACCAAAATTATGCCTATAATAGTGGTCAGCCTATCCAGCCATCCTATTACAATCAGCCGTTATACCCACCTCCTCAACAGACCAATCTAGCCGACGATAGATTCAACCAACTCCAACAAATGATTATGATCCAACAGCAATCTATCACTAGGTTAGAAGCACAAATAGATCAATTAACTGAATCTACCATGAGGAGAGAACTAGGTCAATTGCCCAACGAACTAATTCGAATTTTGAAAACGATCCACCCATCCACCAACCATCTGGACCTAGTCATCAATCCAATGTCCCACTTAAGAATCCTCAATTTGAAAATGATAAAATAATTTCTGAGCTTCAAAGTGATAGGATTTTTAAGGATTCATACCAAGACCAGGTGAAAGAGGTTAGTACTGATGCTAGACAAAAAGAAAATTTAGAAGAAGAGATTAGTACTGAGACTAACCCGATAGAAGAACCTGAGTTTGAAATTGATATTGATCTAAGTGATAAAGAGAAGAGAGCAAAAAAGTTACCCAAGATATATTCACCAAAAGTTTCATTCCCTTCAGCCCAGAAGTCGGTTCTTCCACTTTAGAATTACCATCTTTTTCAGAATTAAAATTATCCTTGGTCACATCTATGTACACATGTTTAAAATCAACTGACACTCTTTCAGCACCTATTACTTCAAACTCAACTCCTAACCTAAAAACTCAATTCATGAGTATTTTAGAAGAACAAATAGGAGAAATTCTCGATAAATAAGGATCTGTGAATGGATTTGTGAACTATCTTTCTAAAATTAAAAATAAAGATGTGAACTACTTTCTAAAGATTGATAATAAAATATTAAAATTTATTATAGATTATTTTCTTGAGATTGGCAATCTAAAACTATTAGAATTTATCAATCTAATATTTGACATGGGATAGGTGAGAGAATCAGTATGGTTTGACTGAAGACGGTAAACTTAGTACTTCCTGAGAGGCAACCCAATTTTTTAGTTTCTATTTTTAGCTTTTGCTTTCTTTTATATTTTTTTAGGTTAATCGAGTCTTACTTAGTATCTTTTGTAAGGATCTGAAAATAATCTTGGCTAAGTTAGGAGGAGAATCAATTTTGAAAAGACTTCTGGATCAGGTGGTATCTCTTCCTTTTCTTTCTCTTTATATACACCCTTCATTTTTCCTACTCTATTGAGGACAATATCGATTAAGTTGGGGGGGAGGATAATAAAAATTTTTAATAAGTTAGTATTTAGTATTTAAGCATCTGATTATACTTAAGAATCAAGTTAAATCAAGCATTTTTAAAAGAAAAATTGATGTACAGACTAGGGAGTTTGTGAGATATTGAGGGATCAAGTATTAAGAAAAACTCAATAAAGAGTTAAGTTTAGAACTTAAAAAGTTTTCTTTAAGCATTTTTAAATTTTTCTACCAGTATCAAAGAAAAGTTAACTTTTTATGAGCTTGTATAGAGTAACTATATGTTTCTTCATATATTTAAATAAAAAGAAGAAGAAGAAGAGTTTCCAAATACTTCATGCTGAGTAACCGGACCTCTTTGCTTAAGCAAGCATTGAGTTTCATGTCAAAAAGTATGAAGGGCAAAGAAGTTTTATTGTAAAGCTAGTTTTAACTCATAGCTTGTTTGATTCGAGCAAGTAGGTCTGAGGGGTATTCTATACCTAGTGCCCTAAAGCCATCTGGTTTGGGAGTTGTTGGGTATGAGATACCCGCGGCCGAAGTTCTCAGCAGGATCAGCCCTTGCAGGAGCCGAGCTCCGCCACCGACTTCAACTGCCGGTAAGATTCTGCCCGGACTCCTACGGGAGCCGGGCTCCGTCACCAACTTCAACTGCAGAAGGATTCCGCTCGGACTTCTACGGAAGCCGGGCTCTGTCCACGGCTCCAACCTCAGGAGGGACTCCGCCCGGACTCCTACGGGAGCCGGGCTCCGTCACCAACTTCAACTGCAGAAGGATTCCGCCCGGACTTCTACGAAAGCCGGGCTCTGTCAACTGCTCCAACCTCAAGAGGGACTCCGCCCGGACTCCTACAGGAGCCGGGCTCCGTCACCAACTTCAACTGCAGAAGGATTCCGCCCGGACTTCTACGGAAGCCGGGCTCTGTCCATGGCTCCAACCTCAAGAGGGAGTCCGGGCTCCGTCACCAACTTCAACTGCAGAAGGATTCCGCCCGGACTTCTACGGAAGCCGGGCTCTGTCCACGGCTCCAACCTCAAGAGGGACTCCGCCCGGACTCCTACGGGAGCCGGGCTCCGTCACCAACTTCAACTGCAGAAGGATTCCGCCCGGACTTCTACGGAAGCCGGGCTCTGTCCACGGCTCCAACCTCAAGAGGGACTCCGCCCGGACTCCTACAGGAGCCGGGCTCCGTCACCAACTTCAACTGCAGAAGGATTCTGCTCGGACTTCTACGGAAGCCAGGCTCTGTCCACGGCTCCAACCTCAAGAGGGACTCCGCCCGGACTCCTACGGGAGCCGGGCTCCGTCACCAACTTCAACTGCAGAAGGATTCCGCCCGAACTTCTACAGAAGCCGGGCTCTGTCCACGGCTCCAACCTCAAGAGGGACTCTGCCCGGACTCCTACGGGAGCCGGGCTCCGTCACCAACTTCAACTGCAGAAGGATTCCGCCCGAACTTCTACGGAAGCCGGGCTGTCCACGGCTCCAACCTCAGGAGGGACTCCATCCGGACTCCCACGGGAGTCGGGCTCCGCCGCCGACTTCAACTGCCGGTAAGATTCCGAACTTCTACGGGAGCCGGACTTTGTTTTTGACTTTAATTGCAGGAAGGCTCCGTCCGGACTCCTGCGGGAGCCGGACTCTGCCCACGACCCCAACTGCGAGTAGACTTCGTCCGGACTTCTATGGATGCCGAACCTTGCTACCGACCCCAACCAAGCTTCGACTGACAATTCTGGACCCACTGGCGGGCCACAATAACGGCCATGACTCTGCTCCACTTCCTGTGGCGGACCCTACGCGACCTCATCACTCCCTGACAGGCTATATTAACGGCCATGATTCTGCTCCACTCCCTGCGGCAGATCCTGTGTAATTCCACCACCCCCAGATGAGTCACGACAGCGGATGCCGCTCCACTCCTCGCAACTGATTCCACGTGGCGAGCTACGGCGATAGCCACGATTCTGCTCCACTATCCTTCACAATAAATTCCTCCTGACTATGGACGGCCCACTACCAGACGGTTACGAATGTCGCTATCAGTCTGTGGCACCCTCTGCCTATAAAAAGGGGGACCCCAGATACGTTATTCTCTAAGCTCTCATCTTTTTTATCTAAAAACTCTGCTAAATTCTCCGTTCGAGCACTCCATTCTTGTTGAGACAGAGAACTGACTTGAGCGTCGGAGGGTCTTGTCGGAGCAACCCCACCTCCGATTTAGACTTCCTTTGCAGGTCCCGACGGCGACCGCGACTTCCTCGACTCCAGCTTCTCCGGTGCAAGCGGATTTTTGCACCAATAGGATTGGCGCTAGAGGAAGGGGGTGTCTTCGCAGTACCCTTGTTCTTGAAGGAGTGCTCAACGGATCCACCTCCGGTCGTCTTATCCGGCACCCACTCCCCCTTTCCTCATCTGATGCCTTCTCGCAAGGCATTCGCGCAACTACCTCCGGCTATGGTCGCCGACAAGGAGTGGCCGGACGATCGGCCTCTGTCGGATGCCATCAACACCATTTCGGGAGGATCCCAGTGGGAAGCAACCAACGTACCGGCTGTATCCCCCAAGTGGCAAAAGATTGAAAAGATTGAAGAACCTATAACCTTTACCGAAGAAGACACTCAGGGGGTCCAATTCCCTCATAACGACGCCGTCGTAGTTTCTTTGAATATAGCAAATTACGACGTCCATCGCATTCTTGTCGACAACGAAAGTTCGGCCGACATCTTGTTCTACGATGCCTTTTCAAGAATGTCCGCTCTTGGCGGTCATCTGAGGCCGATTTGCTCCCCCCTGATCGGGTTTACCGGTGACGCCGTTCCGACGGAAGGGATGATAGCTTTGACTGTGGCCGCGGGTCAATATCTAAAGCAATCCAGGGCTCTGGTGAATTTCTTGGTGGTGAAGGCGCCATCCGCCTACAATGCAATCCTTGGTCGACCCGGCCTCAATGCTCTCCGAGCTGTCGTATCGACCTACCATTTGAAATTGAAGTTCTCCACCAACCAGGGGATCGGAGAGGTCCGGAGAGACCAAGCCCTGGCTAGACACTGCTACAACATCGCCTTGCAAAGAAGCGATCAGGCTGACCCCTGTCCCATCGATGGACTGGATGCTCGCGATGACCTCACCGAAGAAAGGGGCGGCCCAATCAAAGATCTGGTACCAATCCCTTTGAATGATGGGAGCACGGAGCATGTAGCGCTAATTGGCTCCAACCTGGGAGAGGAGGTGCGGACGCGTCTTATCGATTTTCTACAAAGAAATGCGGACGTTTTCGCTTGGGTTCCAGCAGACATGCCGGGAATTGACACGGAAGTCATGGAGCATCATCTGGCCGTCGACCCAAAGCATCGACCGACGAAAGAAAAAATCCGGAGTCATGCCCCAGAGAGGTAGAAGGCGATAGCCGAAGAAGTGGATAAGCTCCTCAAGGCCGGATTCATTAAGGAAGTCAATTATCCTGATTGGATTTCCAATGTTGTTCTGGTCAAGAAAGCAAACGGCAAGTGGAGGATGTGCATAGACTTCAAAAAGCTGAATAAGGCTTGTCCAAAGGACAGCTACCCCCTTCCCAGAATCGACCAACTAGTGGACGCGACCTCAGGCCATGAGCTTCTCACCTTTATGGATGCGTTCTTCGGCTATAATCAAATTAGAATGGCGTCGGAAGATGAAGAGAAGACAGCTTTCATCACTAATCACAGCCTTTACTGTTACAGGGTCATGCCTTTCGGCCTCAAGAATGCGGGCGCAACCTACCAATGGTTGGTGAACAAAATCTTCAAAGAACAGATCGGCCGAAATATGGAGGTCTACGTGGACGATATGCTCGTAAAAAGCAAGTCTTCCAGAAATCATGTCGCCGACCTCGAGGAGACCTTTGACGCTCTCTGAAAGTATAGAATGAAGCTGAACCCAACTAAATACGCTTTCAGAGTAACCTCAGGAAAGTTCTTGGGCTTCATGGTATCAGGATGCGGGATTGAGGCCAATCCAGAGAAAATTCACGCCATACAGGAGATGACCGTCCCAAAGTCGATCAAAGAGGTTCAGCGCCTCACAGGGAGGATAGCGGCTCTTAATCACTTCGTCGCAAGGTCGGCCGAACGGTGCTTGCCCTTCTTTCAAACCCTCAGGCAGTCGAAGAACTTCTGTTGGACCTCTGAGTGCCAACAGACGTTCGAAGAGTTAAGAAGCTACCTTAGCTCGCCCCCGCTGTTGGCAAAGCCTGAACCTGGGGAGGAACTATTTTTATACCTGGCAGTCTCTCCCATGGCCCTCGCGGCCGTCCTCGTCAAAGAAGAAGCGAAAGTCCAGCGACCAGTCTACTACATTAGCCGCGCGCTGAGGGACACCGAAACTAGGTACACCAAATTAGAAAAACTGACCTACGCCTTATTGATTGCAGCTCGGAGGCTCCGACCCTACTTTCAAGGGCACACCGTAACGCTACTCACCGATCAACTGATCAAGGCGGTTTTGCACCGGGCTGACACCTCCGGAAGAATGGCAAAATGGGCGATCGAGCTCACGAAATTCGACATCAACTACAGACCTAGACCAGCAGTAAAGGCCCAAATACTGGCAGATTTTATAGTCGAGTGCACCATCCCAGAGGAGGCCGAACCTGAGCAAAGCAAAGTTAATGACCTGAAATCTCAACCGAACTCCCCCAACGAAGAAGCCAATCCCCCCGATCACTTTTGGACCCTCTATGTGGACGGATCTTCCAACATGTCGGGTGCAGGTGCAGACCTGCTCTTGGTCAGTCCGGAGGGAGTCATCGCAGAGTACGCCCTGCGTTTCGAGTTCCCCGCAACGAACAATGGAGCGAAGTATGAAGCTCTGATCGCAGGATTAAGGATCGCCAAAGAGCCAGGAATAGGTCAACTCCAGGTGCGCGTGACTCCCAACTGGTGGTGGGACAAGTCGGCGGGAGTTATGCGGCGCGGGAAGACAGTATGGCCAAATACCTTGAGAAGGTAAATGAACTTACTCTCGCCTTTGGCAGCTTCAACATTAGATAGATTCCAAGGATGGAGAATACCAGAGCCGACCTTCTCTCCAAGCTGGCAACATTGGCTCCGACCGAATTGCCCAAAGGTGTTCTCTTTGAAGTTCTGAAGCACCCGAGTACAGAGGAGTCGCGGCTCGTGATGGAGATCGACCACGAACCCAGCTGGATCGACCCACTGATAATCTATCTCAGAGATGGAGTCCTCCCCCAGGATGCAAAAGAAGCTCAGAAGCTCCGAAATGAAGCCTCGAGATACCTCCTTTATGAGGGCAAACTATACAAGAGATCATACTCTTTACCCCTCTTAAAATGTCTCCGGCCCTCGGAAGCTGACTACGCCTTGTGGGAAGTGCATGAAGGAGTTTGCGGAAACCACTTGGGGGCTAGATCTTTATCCCACAAGCTGCTCCGCCAAGGATATTACTGGCCAACGATGCATCATGATTCTGTTGAATACGTCGAAAGATGTGATCGGTGCTAGAGATACGCCAACGTCCAGAGACAGCCCGCCATCGAGCTCACACCCTTGAGTGCCCTATGGCCTTTCGCGCAATGGGGGATGGATATCCTTGGCCCTTTTCCCATGGTGTCTGGGCAAAGGAAGTTCCTTCTTGTAGCGATCGACTACTTCACCAAATGGGTTGAAGCCGAACCACTGGCGAAAATCACAGAAGCAAAAGTACAAGATTTCGTCTGGAAGTCGATCGTGTGTAGGTTCGGTCTGCCTAGAACCCTAATCACTGATAATGGACGACAATTTACGGGAGCAAAATTCATCGAATTCTGTGAAGATCTAAACATCTCCCACAACTTCACATCAGTAGCCCATCCCCAGGCGAGCGGCGAAGCTGAGGTGACCAACAGAACCCTTTTGTAGGGGATTAAGACAAGGCTTGAAAAAGCGAAGGAAACTTGGGCGGACGAACTTTATCATGTGTTGTGGGCGTATCGAACTACTCAGAGGCTACTTACGGGGGAGACCCCTTTCGCTTTAGCCTTCGGTACGGAAGCCGTCATCCCAATCGAGCTTAAACTCCCATCAGCATGAGTCGTGGCGTTCGACGAACATCAAAGTTCGCAAGGTCTTAGAGCCAACCTCGACTTGCTGGAAGAAAGATGGGAGATAGCTCAGGTTCGGATGGCAGCCTACAGACAGAAGGTTGCTCGATATTACAACTCCCGGGTTAAGAACAAAGCCTTTAGAGCGGGAGATCTAGTGCTTCGACGAGCCACTGTCTCGCAACCTCAGGACCGAGGGAAACTCGCCCCAAACTGGGAGGGACCGTATGAAGTCAAAGAAGTAGTCCGGCCCGGAACTTATTATCTTAAGGAACTCGGGGGAACCGACCTCCCACGACCGTAGAGCTTGAAAAACTTGTGGATGTACTACCAGTAACTTCATTTTAATTGAAAATCACATACCTATATGCCTTTGGACAATGCGAACAAACTGTATCAAAAACGAAAGGGAAACCTCGTCCCGACAAGGTCGAAGGCCCGGTTCCATTTAGACCGGATGGGGGGAGAGGCCCTACAATGCCCATATGCGCCCCCACAGCCCTGTTAGGGATAGGAGGAGAACCTCGCCCTAATTTGAGCAAGGACGAAGGCCCGGTTCCATTTAGACCGGATGGGGGGAGAGGCCTTACAACGCCCATATGCGCCCCCACAGCCCTGTTAGGGACAGGAGGAGAACCTCGCCTTAACTTGAGCAAGGACGAAGGCCCGGTTCCATTTAGACTGGATGGGGGGAGAGGCCCTACAACGCCCATATGCGCCCCCACAGCCCTGTTAGGGACAGGAGGAGAACCTCGCCCTAACTTGAGCAAGGTCGAAGGCCCAGTTCCATTTAGATCGGATGGGGGGAGAGGCCCTACAACGCCCATATGCACCCCCACAGCCCTGTTAGGGACAGGAGGAGAACCTCGTCCTAACTTGAGCAAGGTCGAAGGCCCGGTTCCATTTAGACCGGATGGGGGGAGAGGCCTTACAGTGCCCTAATGTACCCCCGCAGCCATGTCAGAAATAGGAGGAGAACCTCGTCCTGACATGAGCAAAGTCAAAGGCCCGGTTCTTTTAGACCGGACGGGGGGAGAGGCCTTACAGCGCCCTAATGCGCCCCCACAGCTAGGTCGGGAATGGGAGAAAAACCTCGCCCTGGCTCGAGCGAAGTGGAAGGCCCGGACTCCTACGGGAGTCGGGCTCCGTCTACAACGCCAAGGAAGACTCCACCCGGACTCCTACGGGAGCCGGGCTCCATCCACGACGTCAAGGAAGACTCCACCCGGACTCCTATGGGAGCCGGGCTCCACCCGCGATTCCAATCGCAGGAGGGTTCCGTCCGGACTCCCATGGGAGCCGAACTTCGCCTTGACTTCAGCGGAGAAAAATTCCAAGCAAAAAAGGAAAAGGGAAGCAATGGACCACAACAGCAACGATTGGAAAACAAACAGTGGCCAAGGCACAGGGAACCCTGCCACAGCAAGGATTGGGGCTCCCATCAGGAGTCCTATCTTTCAAGAAAGCTTTCGATGTGAAATAGGACAACTTCTTCAGGGTAACAGAAGCTCGGACCCCCGAGCCCGAGCCCTGAGGGGGACTCCAAGCCCGAACGGCCCCAGGTGAGCCTGCAACCACTGACGAAAAAGATGGGTTGATGCAATGGCAACCGGGTGCCTTCGAACGGCGTAAAGCTCGAAAAGGAGCTCAGCGAACAACAATCCAACACGAATAAAAGGGCCACCGGTGGCCTTAGGACGACGCTAAAAAAAAAAAAAAAAAGAGAAGAGAGAAGAATAAAGAAGTTCGACAGACAACTACTCGACGCAAGATACGGATGAGGTAACAAAATCTCCTTTTCATTTTCCAACTAACAAGATGTACGTTACAAGACCCGGAGGGCCAGAAAAAAATACATGTACATCGTTGCAAGGCTTGAGAACACGGTTTGGAAGGGATTCGCCGGAGGCCGCTTCAAGCTGCGAACTTCTCTTCCCATTTTCGTCCCTCCCAGCCGCGTTGTCCAGTGCGTGTGGCGGGCCTATTGGCCTTTGCCCCGCCTTGTTTCGCTCCACCTCCGAAGTCCCGACCTCAGGGGGAAAAGGATGGGATAGATTTTCGGGGACGGTATGGGCAACGGCAGCGGCGACGAAGACCTGTTTCAAGAAGAACCGGAGTCACCCTGGGGGCAGTGGTAGCACCAGAGATATGCGTCATTACCAAATACTTCGTGACGGCCACCGTCCAAAATGCTCCGGCAAGATCGGCATGCGCTACTTCCACCGTCTCTGCAACAAATTTTACTGCCCCACCGTCGACGTCGACCGCTTCTGGTCCCTCGGCCCCATCGACATCAAGGATCCCGCCATAACTTATGACGACAGCTCTGCCCTCTTGACCGGTATCACCCCGCCTTGCTATTTCGAAATTCTCGGGCAGAATACCTTTACCGGCGGCCCCCGTTATTAAACTCCTATTGTTGAAGAAATTCTTCCTTGGGCCCCCTTTGAAACGACGGGGATCCTCAGCGGCCATTTGATGGCCGGAGAACTCACCGGCCGCTGTTCTCCTCCTTGCCTTCCTCCAAGCCCTCGGCATCCCCTTGAGGATGGCCTCCGGGGTGGAGGACATGGCGGGGAAACCCCTTAGAGAAGAATCGAGGGGCTGAAAACGGCAAGGACTGGTGCGGAGGAAGTGGCTGAGTAGTTAGGCTCTCAGGCGAAAGAAAAGTGCCGTCCTCTTGGCAGGATGAAGCCCCGAAGGAAGAGTAGGGGGTTTAAATAGGCAATGGATCTTAGCGCAGTTATGGCGGCGGGTGTCCCTAGGCCAACCGGTGCATACCGCATGTCTCGCGTGTCCCACTCGCAGCTATCGAGGGTTGACTGTTCGCAAATTTCCGTAGCGCGATGCTCGGGATCACGTTTCAGCAAGAGTTTCGAAAAGACTCTTCAAGTCGCCTTAACCGGGAAAAGGGCTCTGACGTGCGCACATTAAATGCCAACATATCCCAGGGCGGTTGTGTGCAGGATTCGAGGGGATAACTTCGGCCATGCCCATCTCTCTGTACTTTCTTCATTCGAAATTCAAACTCGAAAGTAGGGGGACTGGTGTTGGGTATGAGATACCCACGGCCGAAGTTCTCATCAGGATCAGCCCTTGCAGGAGCCGAGCTTCGCCGCCGACTTCAACTGCCGGTAAGATTCTGCCCGGACTCCTACGGGAGCCAGGCTCAGTCACCAACTTTAACTGCAGAAGGATTCCGCCCGGACTTCTACGGAAGTCGGGCTCTGTCCACGGCTCCAACCTCAAGAGGGACTCCGCCCGGACTCCTACGGGAGCCGGGATCCGTCACCAACTTCAACTGCAGAAGGATTCCGCCCGGACTTCTACGGAAGCCGGGCTCTGTCCACGGCTCCAACCTCAAGAGGGACTCCGCCCGGACTCCTATAGGAGCCGGGCTCCGTCACCAACTTCAACTGCAGAAGGATTCCGCCCGGACTTCTACGGAAGTCGGGCTCTGTCCACGGCTCCAACCTCAAGAGGGACTCCGCCCGGACTCCTACGGGAGTCGGGCTCCGTCACCAACTTCAACTGCAGAAGGATTCCGCCCGGACTTTTACAGAAGCCGGGCTCTATCCATGGCTCCAACCTCAAGAGGGACTCCGCTCGGACTCCTACGGGAGCCGGGTTCCATCACCAACTTCAACTGCAGAAGGATTTCGCCCAGACTTCTACGGAAGCCGGGCTCTATCCACGGCTCCAACCTCAAGAGGGACTCCACCCGCACTCCTACGGGAGCCGGGCTCCGTCACCAACTTCAACTGCAGAAGGATTCCGCCCGGACTTCTACGGAAGCCGGGCTCTGTCCACGGCTCCAACCTCAAGAGGGACTCCGCCCGGACTCCTACGGGAGCCGGGCTCCGTCACCAACTTCAACTGCAGAAGGATTCCGCCCGGACTTCTACGGAAGTCGGGCTCTGTCCACGGCTCCAACCTCAAGAGGGACTCCGCCCGGACTCCTACGGGAGCCGAGCTCCGTCACCAACTTCAACTGCAGAAGGATTCCGCCCGGACTTCTACGGAAGCCGGGCTGTCCACGGCTCCAACCTCAGGAGGGACTCCGTTCGGACTCCCACGGGAGCCGGGCTCCACCGCCGACTTCAACTGCCGGTAAGATTCCAGACTTCTACGGGAGCCGGACTTCGTTTTTGACTTTAATTGTAGGAAGGCTCCGTCCGTACTCCTACGGGAGCCGGACTCTGCCCACGACCCCAACTGCGAGTAGACTTCGTCCGAACTTCTACGGGTGCCGAACCTCGCTACCGACCCCAACCAAGCTCCGACCGACAATTCTGGACCCACTGGCGGGCCACAATAACGGTCATGACTCTGCTCCACTTCCTGCGGCGGACCCTACGCGACCTCATCACTCCCTGACAGGCTATATTAACGGCCATGATTCTGCTCCACTCCCTGCGGTAGATCCTGTGTAATTCCACCACCCCCAGATGAGTCACGACAGCGGATGCCACTCCACTCCTCGCAACTGATTCCACGTGGCGAGCTACGGTGATAGCCACGATTTCGCTCCACTACCCTTCGCAATAAATTCCTCCTGACTATGGGCGGCCCACTACCAGACGGTTACGAACGTCGCTATCAGTCTGTGGCACCCTCCGCCTATAAAAAGGGGGACCCCAGATACGTTATTCTCTAAGCTCTCATCTTTTTTATCTAAAAACTCTGCTAAATTCTCCGTTCGAGTACTCCATTCTTGTTGAGGCAGAGAACTGACTTGAGCGTCGGAGGGTCTTGCCGGAGCAACCCCACCTCCGGTTTAGACTTCCTTTGCAGGTCCCGACGGTGACCGCGACTCCAGCTTCTCCGGCGCAAGCGGATTTTTGTACCAACAGGAGTCATTGATTGAAAACTCACTACATGGGTCAAATAGAAAGCTTAAGAAATTAAGACACTCAATAGCAGTACAATATTTAAAAAAAAAAAGAGAGAAAAAAAATCAATCAATAAATGAAGGATAAAAGTAACAATATACTTGTCCATATGAAGGTTAATAATTTGGAGATAAAGGTAGTGATAATTTGTAAAAGTTCAGAAAAAATTTAGTATTCTTAGTTTAACTCTCATATTGACTAGTATTAATACTCCAATGACATACCTTATTTATACTCTACTGAACATCAGTGGCCCTTTTGAAAAATTATTTGGTGAAATTTGAGATTTTAAGTTAAACAGTACTTGATGCTAAATTCTTTCTTTACTCGAGGATGAGCAAAGTTCAAGTTGGAGAGTATGATAAGTAATATATTTTTATATTTATTGAAGATATTTTTGGTAATTTATAGTGCTAACATCTTCTTAAAAATCTAATTTCATGAATAAATTGAATTTTTTTAAAAAAATAAATAATTTTGAAAAAAATAAAATTAGAGTATATTTATAAAAAATAGATGTTAATTTAATTGAGCAATTTAAGCAACAAAATGAAGAGAAATTTTTGAAGAATTTAATGCATATTTTTTCTTATTTTTTAGGCAAAAAATCAGAGTAAAAATAAAGCCAAAATATCTTAAAAAATAAAAAATATTACCTCTGGTGCACGATGGACCGGTCGCTCAGTCCACAGAGCCAGGGCACGATCCACGAGAATAGTTTCACGATCCACAGGCATGGCTCACAGCGAGAGAAAGATTTTGGACACGATCTAATGGCTGATATCCATCCCGACCCAGATCTGACGGTCCACGTTTGCTGTCAATTTATAAGAAGAGGATTTGTATGATCCGATGGTCCAGAAGTGATCCATCATGCGATCGGACGGCTGAGGATATTTCTGACTTTGAATAGAAAATTTTTTATGCGATCCGACGGTCAGAACTTCATCAGAACCCAGATCAAATAGCTGACATTTGATTCGACTTTGATTCGGATTAAAACATTGATTTTTTGGGCAGATCTGGGTAGTTCAAAGCTCATTCGACAGTCAAAAATATTTCTAGGAGGATTAATATGATTTCTATGGGTTTTAGGACTCCTTTTCCTATCAAAAAATTATAAAAAATTTATCTATAAATAGGAGGTCCGAGAATAAACTTTTAGAGCAAAAAAATTGAGTAAAAAGTATCAAAAAAATAAAATAAAATAATTTTAGAGACCCAAAAAAAAAGAAGGAAAGAAGTCAGTTCACTCTACAGAGTACGATGGAAGACAGAGAGGTCATCAATCATCTTTCCGATAAGACTGGACTGATCAACTTCAGATCTTTGTTATAGTTTTATTTTTATTTTATTTTATTATTCTTTTTAAATTTTTTATACTTGAATTTTAATTTTAATTATTGTAAAATTTATTTTCTTGCACTTTAAATTTCTGTCTTTTATTTTTCGCAAGTAGATGCTAGGATCTAGTTAGTAGATCTTAGTACCTAATTTATTATATATTTTTTAAATTTTTATTATTTATTTTATTATAAGTAAATACTAGGATCTAGTTAGTAGATCTTAGTATCCGATTTATTTTTTGTACTTTTAATTTTTATTTTTGAACTTAAATTGCTTTCTTCAAAATTTTATTTTATTTTTGCAAAATCAAAGATTTCAAATCAAAATCTTATTTTCTCTGTGGATTCGATCTGACTCACTACTTTCTATGTATTTTTAATTTTTATTGAAGTCAGAATTTGATTGATAATCACAGTATCCTAATGACGACATCTTGACCCTATCAGCCGTCGATCGTATTCTTGGCAGAAGGAGCCATAGTTTAATACCTCCCTCCATCGATCTCCTAACAGTCGATAGATCGCAAGCACACCCATCGGGAAATTAGCTGAGAGCCTCGATAAGAGGGTGGTGTTCCATCGATTGCATATTTTCGACGGCCATCGATCGAGATGCGGTAGAGTGGAACGATGTTTCGAGCAGCCTTCTTCAATTGACCTCCCTCAAGATCGATAGTCGTTGGGATGCCAATGGTTGAAAGAAGGCCGTTGGTGGTTGAAAAGGCCCGATGACCCACCGATGGAGGTTAATCGAGAGTTTGATCAGTGGCCATGGGGGTTTTGGGTGGTGATCGAGAAAGAAAGGAGGAGGAGAAGGGCCTAACGGGTTTGGAGTTTTGGGTTTACACTCGAAACCCAATATTTAGTTGACCTATTTGCTTTAAAAGGGGGTGGATTCAGATTTTTGGATTTTAGAAATCTAGATCCATTAATTCATCAGCTCATTAATAATTGACTTGACCAAACCACATTGAGTTAGTTTGATTTGGTTTGGGGTTGTTTTGTAATTTAGCCTTTGATGAAGAATTTATTATATAATGATCTTTTTTCAATTATTTTGTGAGTAGAAAAGGAGGCATTGGAGCCACGAGGAAGAAAAAAGAAAAGAAAAAAAATATTTTTTAAAAATAAAATAAAATATATAAAAATAATATTGTGTAATATCTTAACTATATTTTATAATAAAATATTATAAAAAAATGCTATTATAAAACTCAATATATATATATTTAATATAATAAACTCTCGATTGACGGCTATGGGGGTTTTGGGTGGTGATTGGGAAAGAAAGGAGGAGAAGAAGGGCCTAACAAGTTTGGGGTTTTGGGTTCACACCCGAAACCCAAAATCCAGTTGACCTCTTTGATTTAAAAAGGGGTAGATTCAAATTTTTGAATTTTAAAAATTTGGATCCATTACTCTACCAGTCCATTAATAATTGACTTGATCAGACCACATTGAGTTGGTTTGATTTGGTTTAGCATTGTTTTGTGATTTAGCCCTTGATGAAGAATTTATTATATAATATTTTTTTTTCAATTATTTTGCGAGCAAAGAGGGAGGCACTAGATCCACAGAGAAGAAACAAGAAAGAAAAAAATTATTTTTTTAAAATAAAATATAATATATAAAATAATATTGTGTAATACCTTAACTATATTTTATAATAAAATATTATAAAAAAGTACTATTATAAAACTTAAAAAATATATATAAATAAAAATTTTATATAATAATAAAATATAATAAATAAAAATATTATTTTAAAATAATATAATTATTAAATAAAAAATATATGGAGGGTATATGTAATTGTGTATGCTAGGCATATACGTATGTATGTATTATTGATTAATGGCTGGGAGAAAATAATTATGCACTTATTTTAAAATTATTATTTAAGAAAATAATTACATGCTGTGCATCGCACGGGGTTCTAAGCTTGTTATTTTTATTTTTATGTATATACTCAAAATTTTATCATCATCAAAAAGAAAGAGATTGTTGATCTCATGATTGATTTTGATGATTATCAAACTTTGAGTATTTATAAATCTAATCATGTATTTTAAGAATGAATGTAAGATTTTTTAGATGCTCAAAATGAAAAAATTATTTATAGAAGAAATTTTTTAAAAAGAATGATAATTAATGATCAAAGAGAGCTCAAACAAGAAGTTTTTAGAAGCTTATATGCTGTGAAAGACTTTAGAAATCAAGGTGGAAGAGGCTCTCAAAAGTTGAAGTCAAAAAGTCACTCATGCAGAAAAATATACAGAAATTTTTAATAGGCTATCATCCGAGTCGACTCAAAGTTTATTTGAATTGACTCGAGCTGAAATGATGAAGAAAAAATATTTTGACATATAAGAGTTTTAGCTGGCAGCTCTTGAGTCGACTTAAGTTGGGTGTGAGTCGACTCAAATGAATAATGACAAAAAAAAAATTTTAGAGCAGAAAAAGTTTGGATCGAGCAGTAGGCTCGAGTCGACTCAAATTGGTCAAGTCAAGGTTTCAAAAAATGATAGAGAGCATGATATTTGGACAAAAGTTTGGAGTAGACTCGCAAGCTAGTTGAGTCAACTCAAAGCACAACTGAGTCGACTCGAGTTCCAACAGCTAGTTCTGCAGAATTTTAAAACTTTGTAGAAATATTTTCAATGACTCTATTTTATTTTTGAATGGCTAAAAATGGCTATTTTAGCCTCCAAAAAGAATTTAAAAGCTTTAAAACTTAATGAATAGAAAAGAAAAATGGATTAAAAGAAGAAATCATTTAAATTAAGAGAGCTTCATTGAATATCCAAGAAAAAGAGAGAAAAAGAGAGGAACCAAGCTTCAAAATTCAGAGAGCATTCACGAGATATCTTTTATAACTTTTAAAGCATCTTCTCAACATTCAAAGAAGAATATTCAAGCTTCAAAAGAGCCATCACTCAGCTTCTTCTTCGTGTTTCAAAAAGAGTTCCTTTTTATTTTTTATTTTATGCTGAATTTAACTACTTGTATTTTTATTTCTTTACAAGTTTCTATGAGAAAAAGAAACTTGGGATTTAGGTCCGTCCAAGCTCAGAATTAGACTTATAGGTTTTGGTTGGTGAGTCCACAAAATCAACTAAGTTGTTAGTGAGCCCGAAAAACTAATAGTATTAGATTTTGGTTGGTGATCCTAAAAAATTAACTGAATTTTATTTATGAGTCTAAAAAAATGAACGCACTGTAATCAAGGAAGGATTATAATAAAATTCTCAAGAAAAACTTGGAGAGTGACATGGAGCAGATTGCTCCGAATCACTATAAATTTTATGTGTTTGTGTTGTGCTATCTTGCCTATATTTTGTTGCTTTACTTGATTTTAATTCTTACCTTTCATTAGATTATAAGTTGCATAGTTTAATTGATTATTTACTTTAGCTACTGTGCATAATGATCACATCACAATCACTTAATATAGCTTAAAGTGAAGCACATATATGCTTGGAGTTTAATTTGATTATATTTTTTATAAGAATCCAATTTACCCTTCCTCTTGGGTTGCTACCTCTGGGCAACAATCTTAGATACTAAACTTTTATATCACTATTTCAATCATGGTCTATCGCTCGTCCTAGTAATCTTAAACCTAGGATCTGATACTAAATCTGCTATGCCCCGAACTAAAGTGTAATAGACACCGCATGTTTGCAAGATGGACCCTACAGACATGCAAGGCTTTCTAAATAACAAATCAAATTATTACATAAAAATTTTAATGAAATTATTCTCAATCCTCAAGAGCTAATGTAATTACATACCACCATCCTCTTATCCATTGTCATATAATCCTAGGATAACAAAATTTAATATACTTCTAGATAATATTAAAAAGAGTCAGATGATAATTTTTAGATCTAGAGTTACACACAAAATCAGTTAGCAAAGATAACTATAGTATCTGGTCTTTACATTTAGCTAGGGCACTTCTCCAGAAATTCATAAGCATTCATAATTTAGCATCTACAATAGCAAAAAAGATAAAAAAATAATGAGGTACACTAGCCCAGTAAGTGTCAAAATATTTCAAGGTAAAGTATGTTGATTCATAACAAAACTAAATTCATATAGTTGATCAGGTGATATACAATTTTTGTCACATATCAAAAAATAATAATTTTTTTTTCAAGAGCATATTTTTTGCAAACTAATACTAGATTTAAAATTAACTATAGCCACATAACCCAATGGCATGGGTCGATAATAAATAACCGATACTAATAAAAGATAACATATAATGGGCTCTCAAATAGCCACTATTCTATTTATTGATGGTGCAATATCGAAATTAGTTTCTCAAATTACAAGTCGACAGGACTAATATACAATCCCATTGGTGGGGTCAGAATAGATCATAACCATGCTAATATTTAAAAAAATATTTATGCAAGTTGCCCAACCATATTTTCTAAAATCAATATCAGAATAGATCAAATATTGAACTAATTTATTTATGGAGGTATTGGAATACATATTTAATTTCTATACTATAGATAAAATATAATATGCTCGATCATTCAATTAGACAAATGCAAAGATTATTAAATTATTTTAAAAACACATTGAGAAGTATTAAGTCACTTACCTTATAGATATAAAATTATAGATAATCCTAATCTACTACTGGTACATTGACATATTAAAATAATTTCTAAATTTTTTAAAATTCTCAAAAATTTGATCAAATTTTAATTTTCATAGAGAAATGAAATTACTGATCTTATCCTATTTACTACCATAGAGGAGTAGGGATGACATGATGAAGCCCATCTAGGCAAGCCTAGAGAGGAAGAAGAGAGAAGTGGTACTTCTCAAGTGTTGGACACGAATGTGAGAAAGAAATTAGAGAAAAAAAGTGGAAGCATAAGAATACAAAAGAGAGAGAGAGAGAGAGAGAGATGAGTGTAGGAGAGAGAGCGAAATCATGGAAAGTATATATTTGGGAGGAAGGAAGAGTTTTTTGAAAATAGAAGATAAAAGGAGATGGGATTTTCGATTAAGTTGCACAATAAATGATTGTACGTATTCCCCCCTTCTTCAATGTCCTCATCGTCTCTTCCTTTCTTTCTCCATTTTTTTTCTTCCTTTGCCACAACTGCACATGAGGAGAGATAGGGCATGCATTAATAAGATGCGTGCCTCCCCTCCCTATTTCTTATTCTCTACATGGCCTAAAGTGATGCCACGGGAGGGACTTGGGTCCTATTTTAGTAGGTTTGGGTCCAAGTGTCACAACATCATTGCACCAAGCTCAAGCAATTACTGCCCGATCCAGGTGGCCAAAAAAATTATAGCCTGATGCTCTCAATCACCAAGATATATTCCTGTGAGCCAATCATCAAGACAAGTGCATGATGAATGAAATCCATAGCAGTGCACCTTGGTAATGGGTGGCATGCACAGCCACATGGTGCTTGCATTGTACAGTATAATTTTTCAAGTGGCCAGGTCTCATTCTATTAGCTACAACATAAAATGACCTCACGCAAGCAAGTAGATGCTTACATTTATGGCTCAGGGTTTTTATGTAGAAAAATTGCTATATTGACTGTTCTACTCACTTTTCGATAAGCACACAGTTGTTGATTAAACTATTCTTCGATAACTATAAGCTTAGGAGGTGATGAGGCTAAAGCTATCGAGGAAACTATGATGAATGTGGGAGAGCCTTGCTTGGTTTACTCAGTGCAGATTGTGGAGGCTATAGATGAAGCTATTGTTGATGTTTCTCCTATTTTCATTTTCTAATATGGATGAGACCCAGACATTTATTGTTGGATTTATAGCTGCAAATAGATACAAGGACAACCTAGATGGGTATCAAACAAGCACACCATAAGGAGTTCAGTTAATCTTGGTTAAGTTTTTTTGTGAAATCAACTTGGTTGATCCTCAGCTATAATTACAACATGTTACAGTGATAAGTTGTTAGTACTTTATGTTTATGTTACATGCATAGAAGAATGTGAAAAAATCTCTATTATTAGTTAATGTTACCCTTAAGATCTTTTAGCCCATTCCATAAGTTATTGTCTTTAGTTAGTTCTTAACATGGATGCCTTTTGCTATCTCTTGAAATGCATGCACTAAAGAAGATGATTGATAAAGGGAAAATAGTGGTTAGGGTTTTGGCCGACCACTCCTCGAAGGGGAAGGCTACACTGGAGGGGGCCAAGATCGATGGATTTGATTTGACTAGTATTCAAAGGGTTCCACTAGTGAATCAATTGAAGGCTTCATCTGAGCAAAGAAAAAGGGCTACTTCTGACTTTCAAAGTTTCTTTGGCTGATAAGGTGTGCAACGATCGCAAACAACTAGATTCTTAGCCCAGGTTGTTCAAGTAATGATGGGGGACATAGTTGCAATAGAATAATGATTATCCCAAGTGGCTGTATTCTTATAAAAAGAGATGGATCGAACTACAAAATGGTGGAGATCTATCATTATTGGTAGGTTTTAGGTAGAGTGTTTCTAATTGAGTTGATTTCAAAATAATGAATGTTCAATGGAATATGGAAGAAGAGCTCCAAGTGATGTCGCTCTCCAAGGGTTTACTACTCTTTTTCCTTCCAGTGGAGGAAACTAGTGAAAAAATTTTATCCAAAGGTCCATGATCGCTAGCTGATCAATTGCTAGCAATGAAGGGATGGAGGCCAAAATTTAGAATAGTGAAGGATTAACTGAGTCAAGCTACTATGTGGATTCGACTTCTGGATCTATCCCTAAAACCATGGGATAGGGTAATGATATTCGAACTCATCTCCACTGCTAAAAAGCCTCTATTCTTGGATGAGTGGACAAAAGCCAAGATGAGAATGGGTTTTACTAGAGTTGCAATTCAAATTGACATCAATAAGAGTATATGCCCAGGTGCAAAATCAGACTCAATAAGAAGATGCTTTGGCAAGAATTCATCTATGAGGGCGTTCTTGAAATTTGCTATATGTGTGCTGCAATCCAGAAATTAGTAGAGCAATGTACTTGTTAGGAAGGAATGGAAGCCAGTATTGAGAAGCCTATCTTTGGGTTTTGGATCTGAGCAGTAGGGGTTCCAATTCTGATATTATAGACTCATCGATCTCTGACACCTACTCTTCAGCTAGGTCAACCAAGGGGTTTGTGGACTCAAGTCTAGAGAACAACCAAGAAATCCCCCTCAAAAATATTGATAAGGGAAGAGGCATATGGTTATGGTTCGTCAAGATCATGATTCTTCTATTGTGTCAAGAGAATGCGGTAGAAGGGGAAGCTATACAATCAATGTAATCCTCCAAAGTCACACCACAATAGACCACCGCATTGGCTTAGAAGGAAAAAATGAAGAGATTGCCAATAAAAGCTTAGGAGCCAAATCAATTGCCTAGCTCAGAATCACTTTAACATAAAGTGATAGTATTAGAGGACATATGCATCGAACTTGTCACCACAAGTAATCCTTCTCCTACGACAACCTAGTAGGCAATAAGTAGTCAAAAAAGGAGGTTTGGGGGATTATGACCAAACCTGATGGTGCTAAAAGAAGTCAGAAGGAGGGGTCTAATACATAGTTGTCAAAGAAGGAGAAAAACCTTAGATGGAGGGGTCATCAAAGCAAATCCAACAGTACTTTAGGTTGGATGAGGAGATGACAACTTCTTTGGGTAAGGCTCATCCTGAATATACATCTCAATTGTCTAAATTACAAAATAGTTGTTAATAGTCAAAGAAGCATAAAAAGAAGTTCAAGCTCCATCTAAACTAGATACTTACTATGGTGTTGCCATGAGGAGAGAGGAGATTCCCAAAGTAATAGTTCAGGTTGATAGCCTAATCCCAAAGGGGTGCAATAAAGCAAAGTCTAATGCTAATGAACATACTAATATAGTGAGGAAAAAATTTGTCTGATCGCATCGGATGTTAGAAGGAAAGAATAGTTTAGTAATTAAAATTTTTCATAATATTTATAAAATCTCATCTTGATTCATAGTGAAAAAGGATCAAGATTGAAGAAGCTCCTCAATTAATATACTTCACGAGATCCAGATACACAGATCCTCTACTTCGCATGCACGTCGAACTCTATAGAAGAGAGGGATGAATGTCTTCTTCAAAGAGAAAGGAGAAGAATCCTTGAGATCTGATCTCAAAGCCTTGGAACAACCCACATGCGGCCACAAAGGGAGAGAGGATGCCAAGAGGAGAGAGATGCCCAGGGAGAGGTGACGCCCAAGGAGAGGGGATGCCCAAGCCTTGCTCACGCCTAGGTTGGATGGTTGATTGCTTTTCTCCTTCTCTACACCCTTTCTTAAATAGATAAGAAATCCTAGATCCAATCAAATATCTTCTTGTATTAGGAACAGGACTCTCCATATTTGAATCAAATCCAAACTTCCTAAAATACAAAGATTTCTAAATCAAGTAGGAGAGGCGCCAACTTGCACCTCCCTTCATTATGCCGCATGCCCAAGGGGAGAGGGCTATTTCCAGCCCCTTCCCAACCATCGTGGTCAGTCCACATGATGAAAAAATAGCTGAAAAATATGGCTAAGTAGATCAAATCAAATTTAGTTCAGATTTAGATTCAATTCGAATCCAATTTGAATCAATTTTGAAAAGACTGTTGATCCTAATCTAATTAGGATTCTTGTCCAAATCCAACTTGATAAATTAACCCAATCAAGCTTTAATAAAATTAAGTTCAATTAAATTAGATCTGATCTAAAGTAATTAAGACTCAAATTGAATCTCTCATAATTGTTTGGATCATTGATTTACCGGAATCAAACCTGCACCTCATGTGCAGTGTTAGCTAAACATAGTCAGTGTTTAATTTCATATGATCTATCACTCAATTTTTAATTAAGTCTTAATCTACATATTCAATCAAGTCTCATACTTCTAAATTGAACACACAAATATTCGATCAATTCTTTTCTATATTATTTGACTTTTGTGTGCGACTTCATAGGTTCAAACACTAAGTTGGTAGCATAGAAACTCCTTCCTATACTAATCGAAGTGACCATCTAATAATAATATCCAACGTTCGGATAGGTTGAATAATTGTAAGGTAATATTCAAGAACCTCAACATATAGTTACCGTATAATTGATCTCTTTAACACTAATGCTCAAGATGACCTAGGGTTTAACTGTCAACCCTGAAATAGTCATCCATATCGTATTTCAACCTTTCAAATCCATCCATGAATTATCCTGACTAAGATTTTACTAAATTAAAATATAGTGATGCATTAACTCCTATAATTAAGAGGAATAAATTTCATCTTGATCAACACATAGACTTCATAAGTATTTGACTATATCCAGTAGCCTTCCGTCACTGCATTAGAAATGTAGGCAGTCTGACATCAAAGCACAGTGAGTTGGTTGTAAGTCACTACAGTAATCTCAGGTCTGAGAGATACTTATATCCATACGTTTTGCGAGTTGCTCTTGATGAAAAAAATGTAGGACAGTTCTATGTATGCAATTTTAAAATTTTTTATAGCAATTTATTAGATTAAATACTTTAATTTATTTTACATGCATAAGATCTAATCTAAACTACCATATCAAGAACTATGATATGATTTAAAATGAATATAAGATCTAAAAATAAAAATCAGCATCGATCTAATCGATGCTGCAGACTAAATTTAACCCTTAGATCTATCAAAACTAGTCTAATAAGTTTAAAACTCATTATCAGACTGTGGGTTGCTGATCTCCATAATAATCTCATGTAGGAGAGGATTTCTTCAGGTTGCTCATAGCTACACGAAGAAAGTCTGACCTCTACAAATCATTCACATGAAGATCAGTGCAAATCAGGCTCCTCGAGAGTGCTAGCTCACAAAGATCTTCAAAGTCTGAACTCTTTCTTCTTCTTTAGATCTCTTGAATGCTCCAAAGGAGAAGAAGACTTAGAGGAGGAAGAGGAGAGAGCTCTAGTAGAAAAATAAAATTAGCAAGGAGAACAACATATGGGGCATCAATTATAGGACCCCCCTTTAAATAGCAAGGGATTAAGGTTTTGGGTCAAAGGGAGGGCGCCAATATTCTCCACACCAAATCAATTTTGGTGTCCCAAAAATTTTAGAAAAAGGTGTTGGAGTGAGGAAGGAATCTAATATTTTTTATGCCAAAACTTTTTTTAAAGAATTCAAGAAAAAAATCTCTAGGTGCTACCCTTCTTTCCAAACATAAAAATCTCTTTCCTTCTTATCTCCTTATCTCTAATTCAGATCGCATTCAAATTAGGCAGGAGATAAGGCTATGACTCATTATGCTCTGCTGCCCACCCTTATTATGCCCTCTCTCTTCATGCCAAAATCACATGCCAAAACCAATTTTGGTGTTGAGAAAAAGAGGTGGATCCAAGGTAGCGCAAGGAGAAGAGATAGAGTCCCTATTGGCTTGGACTCTTCATTTTCGATTTAATTCTAAACCAAATCAAATCTGATTTGAATCCAATGATAGGAATGAACCCAATCTAATTAAGAGCCCAATTATTTCAATAAATTTTTAACCTAATTAAAAATTAGCTGAGTCCAAGTTCTGATCAAATCAGGATCAAAATTTTCTTATAATTAGGCTTGATCAAATCAAACCCAAACTAAGTCTAACTGAATCCAATTCAATTAGACTTGATCCAAAGCTCTTTGCTCAATCAAATTGAGTCAATGAGCAATCTAATTACTGATAAATTTTCTATTAATAGTAGAGTTTTAATCTAGTGGGATTTTTCTCCAGAGTCTCAATCTCAGTGGGACTCTTCACCAGAGTCATAATCCAATTAGACTCTTCAGCCATCAGATCAGACCGTATCTTCTAATGTGTGTAATCCCATAGGTTTAAACCTAAGCTGGTAGCATAAGAATAACTTTCTATACTAATCGATGTAACCATCTAGCAATAAAAACTGACGTTCGGATAGGTCGAAAGATTGCAAAGCAATATTTTAGAACCTACTGGTGTATGGTTACCATATAATTTATCTCTTTGATTCTAATACTCAAGGTGACCTAGGGTTTGGCTGTCAACCCTAATATAGTCATCCATATTATATTTCAACCTTTCAAATCTATCACATGGATTATTCTGATCAAAATTTTATTAAATTAAAATATACTGATGCATATCTCATACTTATTCAGAGGGGTCAATTCCATCTTGACTCACACACTGACTTAATAAGTACTTGAATGTACCCAGTAACCTTCTATCATTGAATTAAAAATTTAGATGGTCTGACACTAAAGTGCAGTGAGTTATTTACAAGTCACCATGGTGATCTCAGATCTGAAAAATATTTATACTCATATCCTTCATGAGCTATTCTTGAAAGCAGAGTGCTCGACAAATGATCATGTTCGATGTGAATGTACACTTATATTCCACCTGCATGCCATACCAGTGTCTCCATACTCTTTAGTTAAGAGGACAACCAACCCATATGGCACACAATGACCTATACTTAATATTACTTTCATCCTATTAACAGCATATCATTCGATCGCGAATATATTTTAAGGACTAAACAATAAATCCTCCTTTGTTGATAAAATATAATCCTAAAGACTTCATCACAAACCAGGAGTTCAAATAAGATGGACAAAATATGATGAAAATATCAAATAATTTTTATTAATAAAAATTTATATATAATTTTACAAATATGAGTACAATCATTAACAGACTGACGATTAGTTTTGGAACATATTTTTCAATAACTCTCACTTAAACTAAAGTCAATCGGTACAGTATCGTATACCCATCTTCAATTTATGATCATCAAACCCTTTAATTTCAAGAGCTTTAGTAAATGGGTAAGTTAGGTTCTCCTTTTCGTTAATTTTTTGAAGGTCGATGTCACCTCGATCCATGATCTCTCGGATAAGGTGGTAGCAACGCAGAATATGCTTGGTGCACTGATAGAACTTTGGCTCCTTGGCTTGAGTAATGGCTCCGATATTGTCACAGTGTAACAGAACAGGACCATTGATGGAAGGTGCCACTCCGAGCTCATCGATGAACTTTCATAGCCTTACAGCTTTCTTCGCAGCATCGGATGCCGTGTATACTCCACCTCATAAACAGAGTCAGCCACAGTGTGGTACTTAGAATTTTTTTAACAGATTGCTCCATCATTCAGGATAAAAATATAATCTGACACACTCTTGCTATCGTCATATTTTGATTGAAAGCTGGAGTCAGTGAACCCCATTAATTTCAAGTCAGTTTCATCATAAATTAGCCACTGGTCCTTAGTATTTCTTAAATACTTAAGGATGGTCTTCACGACCTTCCAGTGGTTCTCTCCTGGATCAGACTGTTATCTACTCACTATCCCTAATGAGTACGTCACGTTTGATCTTGTACATATCATGACATACATTATAGAACCCACTATCAAAGCATATGAAACTCTACTCATATAGTCTCTCTCTTGAGGAGTTGTCAGACAATCCCTCTTCGAGAGAGAAATTTTATGGCTTATCAGAAGATAGTCTTTCTTAAAATTTTTCATGCTGAACCGCTTCAGCACATGTCTATGTATATGGACTGGGATAATCCAAGCAATTTTTTTAATCTATCTCTATAGATCTTCATCCCAAGGATGTAAGATGCTTCTCTCAAATCCTTCATAGAGAACTGAGATGATAATCACACTTTTATTCCTTATAATGTAGGAATGTCATTTCTAATTAAGAGAATATCATCCATATACAGTACAAAAAATTCAACCACAGAATTATTTACTCATTTGTAAATACAGGGTTCTCCATTCCTAACGAAGCCATACGTTTTGATAACTTTATCAAAATGCATGTTCCAACTTCTAGATGCCTGCTTCAATCCATAAATGGATCTTTAAAGTTTGCACACTTTGGACTCATCTATGGATATGAAACCCTCAAGCTATATCATATACACCTCTTCTTCTAGCTCTCCATTTAGAAAAGCTATTTTTATATCCATTTGTCAGATTTTATAGTCCATGTGTGCTGCTATCGCAAGCATAATCCGAATGGATTTGAGCATGCCACAGGAGAAAATATCTCATCATAGTCAATATCATAATGCTAATAATAACTCTTGACAACCAAATAGGTCTCCACCTTTTCATCTGCACCTCTCTTCCTTTTGAAGACCCACTTATACCTTATGGGTTTAACCCCTTCAGTTGGATCAACTAATGTCCATACATCATTGACCTTCATGGACTCCATTTTGGATTTCATGACTTCAAGCTATTTATCAGAGTCAGACCTCTGCATTGCATTTATATAGGTGATTGGATCCTCATAGTTCTTATCAAGTTCAACAGGATCCCCATCCTGGATCAAGAAATTATAGTATCTATCCGATTGATGCGATACTATATCAAATCTCCTTAGTGGTGCTTTTATAATAGGTTCTGGGTTTGACATCATCAAATCCAGTTCTGTAGGTGCACTAGATTGTATCAGTTCTATCTGTTGAACTTTCTCAAGTTCAACCTTAGAGGCATTAATTCCTTCCTCAAGAATTTTTTTTTTCAAAAAGACTGCCCTAAGGCTGACAAATACTTTTTGTTTATCAACAAGATAGAAATAATACCCTATAGTTTTTTTGAGATACCTTATAAAAATATATTTATCAGATCTAGCTCTTTGTCTATTTTTAAATGTTTGATATAAGTCGGACACCCCCAAACCCTAAGATGATAGAGCCCTGACTTATGTCCCATCCATATCTTATATGATGTTTTTTTTATAGATTTATTAGGAACCCTATTAAGCACATAACAAGTCGACTCGAGTACATATCCCCAAAAGGATATCAACAGACTAGAAAAGTCCATCATGGATCGAACCATGTCGAACAGAATTTAATTTCTCCTTTTCGACACACCATTATGTTGTGGCATTCTAAGAGGTGTCCATTAAGAGAGAATCTTATTTTTCTCAAGATATGTCAGAAGTTCATCAAAAAGATATTTACCACCTCGATCTGATCGAAGAATTTTAATATTTTTTCTAGTTTGTTTCTCTACCTCATTACGAAACCATTTAAATATTTCAAATAATTCAGATTTATGTTTCAACAAGTAGACATACCCATACCTAGATAGGTCATCTGTGAATGTAATGAAATAGTGGTATCCTCCTCTGACACTTATGCTCATAGATCCACATACATCAGTATGTACAAGACTCTGAACATCACCAGGTCATTTATCTTTTTCAGTAAAAGGTGACTTGGCCATCTTTCTAAATAAGCAAAACTCACAAGTAGGCAATGATTCATAATCATTGTCATCAAAAAATTTTTCTTGAGCTAACCTGTTCATCCTGTTCTTGTTGATATGACCTAGCCTATAATGCCAAAGGTAGGCATCTATGATATCGACTATTCTAGAGCATTTATTAGATGTGCACATTACATTAGGCCGTGATACAATATAAATATCATTATTCAACTGTCTACGCATTATAGTAACACCATTCAAAATGATATCACAAAAGCTTTTCTTTATTAAAATTTTATAATTTATTTTGACCAAATGGCCTACAGAAATGATATTAAAAAAAAACTGAGACAGTAATGATAATCATTAAGAGCAATAAAATAAAAATCAAATACAAGCTTGATAATTTCTAAAGCTAGAACTGAAACTAATCTTCCATCTCCAATATTTAGGAATTTCTCACCATCTTCAAATCTCCTACTGACCTGAAGATCCTGCAATAAATTACAAATATTAATAGGGCTATCAGTATCCAATACTCAGATCATTGTATCAAAAAATGAGAAGTTACAAGGTGTTATCATATAATTACCTTGTCTAGCAATCAATTGCTTCTTCTCCTTCGGCCTGTTAGGATCAAAAAAAGCTATATAATGAGGATAGTTCCTCTTCCATGATCCTGCTTCTTGCAATAGAAGCACTCTGTCTAACTTTGGTTGGCCTTGGACTTGGACTTCTAGGTCTAGCTCCCAGCACTTTGCACGTTCTTATTCTTTTTTTCTATCCTTTCTTAAAGGGATGATGCCCACCCAAAGAAGATCCTCCTACTACATTCACCATCTCCTTATGGAGCTGGTGATCCTTCTCAAAAGTCTGTAGTAACCCCAATAGACTATGGTAGTTGATTACAGGCTTCATCATTCAAAAATGACTGAGAAATGACAGGTAGGATTTGGACAGGAAGTTCAGGATCACATCCTTCCCCAATTATTCATGCAAGGAAAAGCCGAGCTTGTTCAGACGCTTGATCTGTTCGATCATGTATAATACATGATCGGTGACAGATGCTCCTTCCCTCATCCGAGTATTGAAAATGACACAACTAGTCTTGTGCCACTCAACATCATCAGGAGTACCAAAAGACTCTCTCAATATCTTGAGCATATCTTCTGGCTGAGCCTCTTCAAATTTTTGACTGAACTCATCATTCATAGAAGCCTACATTATACAATAAATCATAGTACGATCATTGATCCACTTCAAATAAGTATCTCAAATTATGCCACAGGCATTGGGAGCAGGCTCCTCAGATGTCAGATCTGTAATGACATACAAGATCTGCTCATGCTCCAGGATAATTTTTAGTTTTTGATATTAGTTATCAAAATTGGATCTCGTCAACTTCTCACTGTCCAACAGTGATCGGAGCAACAAGTTTGAGGCCATATCTACATAAAAAGAAAAATCAAAACTTAATCAGTATATGAATTAATTAAGCCTAAAGATATGGACTTTAGTTTAAAAGTTCTCCCACTATTTTATATGAATTGGTAGCCTCTACCTCCAACTCGAGAAATTACCTTAATTTCTTAGTGGGTACTAGAATCCACACAGACTGCACATGAGCCCGACTTTGGCTGGCTCACCCATGTGCATCTATGGATAGGTTCTTTAACCAATTATTTTATAAAATAATTTTTAGTAATTGATTTAGCCTTAGATAACTTTTCAGTTGACTTTGGTCTTCTCTGCAAACCCTGGTTAGGTCCAACCATTAATATGATCATACTTAAGAATCTAACTATCAAATGATCAAGCCCAACTTTGATCGGCTAACCTGACCACTTGCTAAAAAGACTCGACTAAATCATCATATTATGAATGATAATTCTAATAGTAGATGAGCACCAGACCTTTGGGCCTCCAATGATCATCATACTAATGGATCCATTATCACCCAACTTAATGGATGGCTTTGATTTAGTTATCACCATAACTATCTCATTTAAGAGACCTAATAATTTAAAGAATTTAATTTATGAATTAAGAGAAGAGAAGAGAAGAGATCAACTAGTAAACCACAATCCTTCCACTGACTTCAACAAGTCATTGAATTGGATTCAGGTCATGTTGATCGAACTGACACCTAGATCAGTCACATTGATCAACCTTAATGGCATGGATTAACTCAAATCACTTAGCGATCTAATCAAAACATAATTCATCAAATTGATCAGAAAAATGAGATTGATGGGAGGATATGCTAAGCTTGCCTTAGACACCATCGAAATAGTTAGATAAGCCGCTCTCAATTAAAAACCACCAGTCAAAATGTCAAACTTATCTTAGACATCAATTAATTAATTAGTTTTGATTTGACCAGCCTAAAGATTCAGGTTCAGCCATTGAACCACAATCAAGGTCCATTTGGTCTAATCAAAGATATGGACTTGACCATCTGCAACTATTGAATTAGAGAAATCTCGATTTAATCTAATTTAAGATTTGGTTATATTTAATCAATTTTTCTATATGGTCCATTAACTTTTTGATTCTAACCTCAGGTCTAATCCACTTAAGAAGATCTGATTTGAGCTAACCCATGCCCCCATATTTCATGCAATGTCATTAGATCTTAAATCACAAGTCTAGATCTAATCGATTCAATACTTAATTCTTAATTAAGTTTAGCATCAACATGGTTTAGGTTTTGAAACTCTTTCTCATATAAATTTTTTATATTAAATTATAAAATCTTTTTAGATCATATCTAAATTTTATGATTTTAAATCAAAATAATTTTGATTATTAAGATTAGATGTAATTATTTTTCTTTACAACTTGCATCACATACAACAAATCCTAGGATTTCAAGATCTAGGATTTTGCAAGAAAGTAAGTTTTTTTCTTTTCACTTTCTTCTTCACGGGACCTCATAGTGGCACCCCTAAATGCTATAAGGGCACCCTATTGAATGCGTGGAGAGGATCATGTAACCCTACTTGCTCCTATGACTGAATGGCTTGGTAATTATCCAATCTGAGTACTTTGCTACTCAAATCACCTAATCTAACAGTACAGGACTGTTGCCCAGCTATGCAACCCAAGAGGGGGGGTGAATTGGGTTTCTAAAAATTTTAGGCTTAATTAATTACTTATGATGAATGAGAACAAAGACTTTAAATCAAGATTAATTTCCTAAAGCAAGAATGCAAGGATATAATAAAGAAATAAAGAGAAACAATAAAGCACACCACAAACACAAAGATTTATAGTGGTTCGGTGCCAACCTTGCACCTACATCCACTCTCCAAGCTCCTACTTGGAATTTCAATCCACTATACTTGTATTCAACCCGAATACAAACGTCGGAAACTCCGACACTAGCTATCCCAAGCTAGTCTACTTGTTTCCCGGGTACAAGCTAACCCAAAATACTCCGATTTCAGGTTCGGATCAACCTTTCCTTATTTTGGAAATCCTCCAAAAATAAGAACAAATACTCACAAAGAGTAAAATAGCTTAGAGCACAAATTAATACAATAACAGCTCCTTAAATGAGCGAATATAAAATAAAATACTTTACTCAAATGAAGAATCCCCTTTTTGGATTTTCTCAAGGTGGATGAACGCTTGAATGAATGCTTGAGAAGAAGATGATCTTTGATTGAGGACTTCTTGAAGGCTTTGAAAGATCTCTGGATCAAGGTTGAACAATAGGCTTGAAAAATCCTCTCTTTGAATGCTCTTGAATCTCTTTCACAATCTCTCGTGTGGATTTTGGATCCTCTTTTTTTTTTCTCTCGAATATCTCGTTGATCACTTCGTGTATATTTTGGACCTCTCTTTTGTATTTGATCTCTCGTTTGATCTTCTTTTTTTTTTTTTTCACCATTTGAAACCTTTTATAACCTTAAGAAATAAGAGAAAATATTTTAGGCAGATAAAGAGCCGTTAGAGCAATTTTAGGAAGCATAAAAGGCAATTAAAATGGGCAAAAAAATAGCCGTTGCTGACTTTTTCCGTCGCAGGGGTCGACTCATGAGTCGACTCATGCTTCAGGAGTCGACTCATGAGTCGACTTCTGTTGCAAAAACCAGAAACTTGGATTTCTGAATTTTTTGACCCAAATCAGCAGAGGTCGACTCATGAGTTGACTCATGCCTTGTGGGTCGACTCATGAGTCGACTCACAGGTCATGCCAAGCCAAAAATCCAGCGTGCCATGAGAAATTTTTGCGTGCCAATCAGCTCATAGTGCCATGAGTTGACTCATGAGTCGACTCATGCACTTCAAACCTTCATAACTTCAAAGATATAAGTCCAAAAATAATGAAATTTTCACCAATAGATTACAAATCATTTGTTCTACCAAATGATACTATCAAATCAGGATTTTAGTGAAATTATGATTTTGCCCTTGAAGAGCATAAGGACTTTTTCAATTTAAAATTATTTGTATCCCTTCAATCTGCTTTGTAATCATCAAAATCAATCTAGGAGCAACAATCTCCCCCTTTTTGATGATGACAAAATATTTGAACAAAAACATTTATGTGAATGCATTAATTTCAAAAGAATGCACTATAGGTGTATATGCTTGAAAAAAGTATGATTCTTTTGGTATGTGATATAAATGGTCATATGCAAAAATAGTTTGTCCATTTTCTTAAGATTTGAAAAGAGTATTAGATCATTTTGAGTTTAAAATGTATCAGAGCAAGAGAGAAAAATAAATTTTGCAATGTATCAGAGCAAGAAAAATAATTTTTACAATGTTATCAGAAAAGATTTTACAATGTATCAGAGAAAATTTCACACTGTATCAGAGCAAATTTTATAATGTATCAGAGAAAATTTCATACTGTATCAGAGCAAATTTTATAATGTATCAGAGAAAATTTCATACTGTATCAGAGCAAATTTTATAATGTATCAGAAAAAATTTCATACTGTATCAGAGCAAATTTTATAATGTATCAGAGAAGATTTCACATTGTATCAGAGCAAATTTTATAATATGTTGGTGCAAAAATCCGCTTGCGCCGGAGAAGCTGGAGTCGGGGAAGCCGCGGTCGCCGCCGTGACCTGCAAGGGAAGTCTAAACCGGAGGTGGGGTTGCTCCGGCAAGACCCTCCGACGCTCAAGTCAGTTTTCTGCCTGAACAAGAATGGAGTGCTCGAACGAAGAATTTAGCAGAGTTTTGAGATAAGGAAAATGAGCTTAAAGAATAACGTATCTGGGTCTCCCTTTTATAGGCGGAGGAGGCAACGGATTGATGGCGACGTTTGTAACCGCCTGGTAGTGGGTCGCCCATGGTCAGGGGGAATTGATTGCGGAAGATGGTGGAGCAGACACGTGGCTATCACCGCGGCCCGCCACGTGGAATCTGTTATGAGGGGTGGAGCAGCGTCCGTTGTCGTGACTTGCCAGCGGATAGGGGAATCGCATGGTATCCGTCGCAGGAGGTGGAGCAGGTTCGTGGCCGTTACTGTGGCCTGCCAGGGGATAGTGGAGCTGTGTGGAATCCGCCACAGGAAGTGGAGCAGGGTGGCGATGGTTACCGCGGCCTGTCAGGGGGCGTGGATCTGTCGATTGAAGCTCGACAGCGGCCGGAGCCCGGTTTCTGTTGAGGTCCGGGAGAGGTCCTCCTGGCGGTTGGGGTCGTGGGTGGAGCCCGACTCCCGGGGGAGTCCGGGCGGAAACCTCTCGGAGCTGAAGTTGCGGGCGGAACCCGACTATCGTAGGAGTCCGGGCGGAGTCTGCTTGCGGCTGTAGTCGTTGGCGTCGGAGATGAAGCTCGGCTCCCTTAAGAGCACGGGCGAAGTCTTCCTGCAACGTAAAATTAAAGGCGAAGTCCGGCTCTCGTAGGAGTCCGGATGGAGCTTACCAGCAGTTGAAACTGAGGGCGGAGCCCGACTCCCGTAGGAGTCCGGGCGGAGCTGCGCTGCTGTCGGTGGTGGAGCCCGGCTCCTGTAGGAGTCGGGGCGGAGCTGCGTCGCTGTCGGCGGTGGAGCCCGGCTCCCGTAGGAGTCCGGGCGGAGCTGCGCTGCTCGAAGTCGGCGGTGGAGCCCGGCTCCCGTAGGAGTCCGGGCGGAGCTGTGCTGATGTCGGCGGTGGAGCCCAGCTCCCGTAGGAGTCCGGGCAGAGCTGTGCTGCTCGAAGTCGGTGGTGGAGCCCGGATGGAGCTCACCAGCAGCTGATACTGAGGGCGGAGCCCGGCTCCCGTAGGAGTCTGGGCGGAGCTGTGCTTGCTGTCGGCGGTGGAGCCCGGCTCCGTAGGAGTCCGGGCGGTGCTGCACTGCAATCAAAGTTAAGGGTGAAGTCCGGCTCCCGTAGGAGTCCGTACGAAGCTTACCAGCAGCTGATATTGAGGTCGGAGCTCGGCTCCCGTAGGAGTCCGGGCGGAGCTGTACTGCTGTCGATGGTGGAGTCCGGCTCCCGTAGGAGTCCGGGCGGATCTACGCTGATGTCGGCGGTGGAGCCCAGCTCCCGTAGGAGCTCGGGCGGAGCTGTGCTGATGTTCGACGGTGGAGCCCGGCTCCCGTAGGAGTCCGGGCAGAGCTGCGCTGATGTCGGCGGTGGAGCCCGGGCGGAGCTGTGCTGATGTCGGCGGTGGAGCCCGGCTCCCGTAGGAGCCCGGGCGGAGCTGTGCTGATGTTCGACGGTGGAGCCCGGCTTCCGTAGGAGTCCGGGCGGAGCTGCGCTGATGTCGGCGGTGGAGCCCGGCTCCCGTAGGAGCCTGGGCGGAGCTGTGCTGATGTTCGGCGGTGGAGCCCGGCTCCCGTAGGAGTCCGGGCGGAGCTGCGCTGATGTCGACGGTGGAGCCCAGCTCCCGTAGGAGCCCGGGCGGAGCTGTGCTGATGTCGGCGGTGGAGCCCGGCTCCCGTAGGAGTCCGGGCGGGGCTGGGCTGCTCGAAGTCGGCGGTGGAGCCCGGCTCCCGTAGGATCCCAGGCGGAGCTGGGCTGCTCGAAGTCGATTCCGTCGAGGATCTCGGCTGTGGGTATTTTATACCCAACACCAGTCCCCCCACTTTCGAGTTTGAATTTCAAGCGAAGGAAGTACATAGAGAGAAAGGTGGGTACAGCCGGAACCGTCCCTTTGAATCCTGCGCACTGCCGCCTCAGATATTTTGGCATTAAATGAGCGTGTGCCAGAGTCTTTTCGAATTGGAGCAGTACGAGGGGACGCTTCAAAAATCTCGCAGGTACACTGGCCTAGGTATGGCGCAATTATGGTCCTGCCAACCGTCAGCCACTTTTAGCCGCCTGCCAGGGGGAGTGGGGCACATGTCGGGCGTGGACTGGCCTGGGGGATTCGCGATCATTATGGCGCCGGATCCCAGGGTCTATTTAAACCTATCCTCCCCCCTTCAGGCGTCCTACTCCATTTCTGATTTTTTGCTGGCGTCTGTCTTCTCTTCGAGAGCCTGCTCTAGTGAACGCCTTCTCGAGCCGTAGGCGCCTCCCGCTTCTTGCTCCCCAGGTCCCCAGAGCAACATAGGTTAGTGCCAACCTTCTTCTTACCGCCTAGGGGCCTCTCCTCTCTTCATTGCCTTTGTGTTTTCTTCTGAGTTGGCCTTCGGCGTCTCGTTCCCCTTTCGGTCTGCCTTTCTAGGATCCTTTGGGTTCTCCCCACGAAACTGCTCAAAATATCTTCCGACTCTTCTGCCCCCGTCAGTTCCGAGAGTTCTTCCGCTTCGAACCCCCAGGTCCCTATCTCTGCGGACGAACCTGCGTCCGGGGCAGGGCCTCGCCCGATTTTTGCACCGGGCGCCATTCCATGTTCGTCGACTCCGGATGAACTCCTTCTGATAAGGGCTCGGTACGGGGTTCCTTCGGAGTATGACCTGGAGCTTCCTGGCCCCTCTGACCGGGCCAGCGCTCTCCCTCCTGGTCGCTTTTGTTTGTATCAGGAGGCATTTCGTGCCAGACTCCGGCTTCCACTTCCTGTCTTCGTTGCTGCCTTCTTCCGCTTTTTGGACATTTCCCTCGCCTCCGTGGCCCCGAATTCCTTTAGGTTCTTGATAGGGTTTCTCTCTCTCTGTCACATAGCCGAGGTCCAGCCGTCCCTCTCCTTATTCAGGCATTTTTACACTTTCAAGCGCCATCCTTCAGCGAAGGACTGGTGGTACTTCTCCCCCCAGTTTGGTAAGAAGGGGTTGTTGAAGGGCGCCCCTTCTTCGATTCATAATTGGAAGGAGAAATTTCTTTTTGTCTATTGCCCGACCTTGGAACTGGGCCTGCCCCCTTGGGGGTCCCTGAGGGATTCCGTCCGCCGGGCTCCCAGCCTGGAAGAGGACGACCTCCAGGCCACCCAGAAGCTTCTAAGTTACCCCGCTCCTTCCCTTCCTAATCTTCTGAGGGAGCAGCTTCTTTTCAACATCGGCCTGAGCCCTCAGGATCCAGCAAGTATTTATCTTTCCTTTTCTTGCCTTCTTCTTCTCTTTATTTTTTCCTTCCCGCTCTTTTCTTCCCCTTTCTTTCTCTCTCTCTCTCTCTTTTTTTTTTTTTTTTTGACTGATCGGTGTCGCTTCTTTTTCTTCTTTTCTTTTCCTGTTGTTTGTTTCTTTTTTTTTTTTTTTTTTTTAGCAATGGACGCCGAAGCTACGCGGATGCTCGCCAAGGCTATGAGAGCTCAGAAGAGGAAGGGTGCGACGGCCTCTGGATCGGCGAAGAGGGCCAGGGTGGAGGAGACGAGCTTGGCTGCGCCCGTCCAGGCAACCCCGGCCATCGACATTCCTTCGGATGCCGAGCCAGCGGCCCCCCGGGCTTCCTCAAGGAGTCCACCGACTGGGGCCCCTGTTCCGAGGGCCCGCCCCACGGAGGCACCCACCGTGGGGAGGAGGAGGAAATCGGTGGCTCGCAGGGCGAGCAGCCACCGAGCTACTGCAGACGAGTCCGTCTGCTCCGAGGGGGGATCAGAGAACCCCTTCAACGACAAGGACCTGATCAGGCGGCTGCTTGATGGCTGCATTCTGTCCAATGTCGTGGAGAGGATCGACCGTGCCGATCCCGAGCAGCGGGCTTGGGATTCTTTGGGGTCCTTCCTTAAGGTAAGCGGATGTTTATTTGCATGGTCACTCGGCCTTTGTTGTGATTCCCTTCCTGTCCTTGCAGATTGGGCACCAGCTTTTCGCCTATGTCGAGGCGTCGAACCGCATGAGAAGGGACCTCCTTCAGGCGGAGGAGCGCTGCCAGGCCGAGGTCGCTCGCCTTCAAGCGAAGACGGCTGAAGTAGGCACCCTCTGGGAGGCCCTGGAGAGAGAGAGACAAGCCCAGGAAGAGGAAAGACAAGCCTGGGAGGAGGAGAGACGAAGCTTGGAGGAGTCGGCAAGGAAGGCAGAGGCCGAGGTCGCCCATTTGGCCGAGCAAACCCCGGTTCTAGTCTCAGAGGCCAGGACCCTTGCGGTGGAGGAGTTCAAGGCCTCCGCGGAGATGAGGGAACTGAACGTCCAGTTCGGTCTGGAGGCGTTCACCAAGGGGTTCGAGCTCTGCCGAGAGAGGGTGGCCAGCAGATACCCCGACCTTGATCTCGGCTTTCTGGAGGAGTCTGAAGACGAGGCCGGCCCTTCGTCCGCCGCCACCGCAGTCGCACCCCCTGCACCGAGCTCTCCACCCCCCGCCCCCGAGGTCTGAGACCTCCGATCTTATGTTTTTCTTTTGTCGCCATATTGCCTTTCCGTTTGTCTTCAAAATTAATCAATAAAGTCGGATTTCTTATTGTGGATGGCCTCTCCTTCCCCCTCCTCCTCCTTTCTGCCTTTCTTCTTGCAATGAGCTGGTCTTTGACGTTTGCATCTTTCGATGGCAGTGCCCTGCCGAAGCACTCCCCTTGCCCCTGGGGGTCCCGCTGAAGTCAGCTGTCCAGCGGCTGAAAAAGGAGGTCCTCCACCTGACGAAGAAGTTGAAGAAGTCGGAGGACGAGCTCCGCAAGTCGAGAAAATGCTATTCCGAAGCCGCCGCTGAGGCCGCTCACTTCAGGAGTCTCCAAGTGAAGGCAATCATGGATTACAGCCGGAGGAAGGCGAACTTCACAAAGGAGCTCGAGGAATGTAAGAAGAGCGCCAGCGACCGAACTTGGGCTCAAGAAGCCAGGATCAGCGCTCTTAAGATGGAGCTATCAGCTGCGAAGAGGAAGATCGGCCAGCTGGAAGGAAACTCGTTTCGGCTCCTGGCACGGGTTGATGATGAACAAAAATGGTCGCAGAAGGTCTCCGACCTCCAGAAGCAACTTCAAGATGCTGAGATGAGCCACGATGTGCAGCGGGTCAGCTGGCGCCGGTAAGTGGAAGAGCACAAAGGGAGATTCCGTCAGGCGGCGGACGAGGTTGTTCGTCTCCAGAGGCAGTTGGTTACTAGGGCGCAGCTTACTAACGCCCAAGATACCGAAGAGCTCCTAGCCCTGAGAGGCACTGTCGAAGGGATTTCTGTCTCCCTTGGGGAGAAGACAGCCGAGCTTCAGCAAGTGAAAATCCAACTGGCGCTCGAGTGGAAGGCCGTCGCGGATGCAGAGGCGGAGTCCGAAGTTCTACGGAAGCGGCATCGAGAAGCGGAGGCAGAGAGCCGACATCTTCGTCAGACGCTCCAGGATACGCTGCGGAAGAAGGAAGAACTAGAAGAAGCAGTGGAGAATCTGAGGCAGTCCTGGTTGAGGGATGGAGGTGATAACCCTAGGTCGGAGGGAGCAGGACCTCCTTAGAGTTCTTTTGTAGTCACCCCCTTTTTGTAGCTGCTTTTTTCTTGTCGTTTTGTCCCTCTTTCCCTGGCCATCCTGGCCCTGTAGTACATATATCGGAAATGAAGAAAAAGCACTTTGTGTTACCTTGTCCACGCGTAGCACCGATATTGTCGTCCGTTGACCCTTTCTCGTCGTTTGGCCTGTTTGGCTTAGAGGTCGTCGTGGGAAGGGGCTCTTCCCTTCCATCCGATCTCGTCATGTGGCCAAGTCTCGCCACCATTTTTAACCCTTGCTGGCGAAGTAGCGGATGGAGCCCGGCTTCCTTAGGAGTCCGGGCGAAGTCTTTTTTGGCGGTGGAACCCGGCTCCCGTGGGAGTCCGGGTGAAGCTTCCTTGGCGGCGGAACCCGGCTCCCGTAGGAGTCCGGGTGAAGCTTCCTTGGCGGCGGAACCCGGCTCCCGTAGGAGTCCGGGTGAAGCTTCCTTGGCGGCGGAACCCGGCTCCCGTAGGAGTCCGGGTGAAGCTTCCTTGGCGGTGGAACCCGGCTCCCGTAGGAGTCTGGGTGAAGCTTCCTTGGCGGCGGAACCCGGCTCCCGTAGGAGTCCGGGTGAAGCTCTCCTTGGCGGTGGAACCCGGCTCCCGTAGGAGTCCGGGTGAAGCTCTCCTTGGCGGCGGAACCCGGCTCCCGTAGGAGTCCGAGTGAAGCTTTCCTTGGCATAGGAACCCAGCTCCCGTGGGAGTCCGGACCTTCCATTTTGCTGGAGCCGGCGCGAGGTTCTCGTTATCAGCCTGGCTTGTGGGGGCGCGTCAGGGCGCTGTAAGGCCTCTCCCCCCTCCGGTCTAAAAGAACCGGGCCTTCAACTTTGCTCATGTCAGGACGAGGTTCTCCTCCTGTTCCTGACATGGCTGTGGGGGCACATTAGGGCGTTGTAAGGCCTCTCCCCCCATCCGGTCTAAAAGAACCGGGCCTTTGACTTTGCTCAAGTTAGGGTGAGGTTTTCCTCCTGTCCCTAACAGGGCTGTGGGGGCACATTAGGGCGTTGTAAGGCCTCTCCCCCCATCTGGTCTAAAAGAACCGGGCCTTTGACTTTGCTCATGTTAGGGCGAGGTTTTTCTCCTGTCCCTAACAAGGCTGTGGGGGCACATTAGGACGTTGTGAGGCCTCTCCCCCCATCCGGTCTAAAAGAACCGGGCCTTTGACCTTGCTCATGTCAGGACGAGGTTCTCCTCCTGTTCCTGATACGGTCGTATTTTTGGAGGAATCATATCCAGTCATAATACATCCACGCTAGGTGGGAGGGGCATGTTAGCTAAAAAGAAAAGTAGATTCAAAGCGAAATAGTAAGCGATACATTTACAGTATTTCCGCTCCTTCTTGAGGCCCTCCGGTGATGGAGTCGATGGTCCCGATGGGCGGCCAGTCCCCGGGCTGCTCCTCCCTTTTCTGCGGTTCAGGCGGCGGGAGGGCTCTTGGCCGGTCTCTTCTATCCTCAGGCCTGTGGCGGATGAATCTGTCGAGTCGACCTCGCCGAATGAGCTCCTCGATCTCGTCCTGGAGCTGGATGCATTCCTCCGTGTCGTGGCCGTGGTCGCGGTGGTAGAGGCAGAACTTGTTGGGGTTGCGCTTTTCGGGGTGTGTGCACATCCTCTCCGGCCTAGGGAGCTGTTCCCTGACCTCCATCAGCACCTGAGCCTTCGAGGCGTTGAGGGGGGCGTAGTTGCAGAATTTCCCTGGCGGGGAACCCCGCCGAAACCTATTGTCTGGGCTTCTCTGCCTGCGTGCCCGGGGGGGAGTATGGGCGCGCTTATGTCCAGGAGGGGATCGGGAGCGAGGCCGGGCTTCCTTTGGCCTCTTCTCAACTGCGGGCTTACCAGAATCTCCCGCCTGACGCTCCCTCACAGTCTCTTCGTCCTTCATTTTGAAGGCCTCTTCCGCTCGGGCGTATCCTTCAGCCCGAGCCAGCAGATCAGCAAAATCCCTGGGGTACTTCTTCTCCAGGGAGTACAAGAGATCATTCTTCTGAAGGCCACCTTTCAGGGCGGCCATGGCAACTGACTGGTCCAAGTTCCGGACCTCCAACGCCGCTATGTTGAAGCGGTTGACGTAGGCCCGTATGGACTCCCCTTCCCTCTGCTTGATGTTGATGAAGGACTCCGAACCTTTCCGGGGACGTCAGCTGCTGACAAAATGGGCCACGAATTGGTGGCTCATTTGATCGAAGGAGAATATGGTACCCGGCTTTAGAGCCGAGTACCAGTTCCTTGCTGCTCCCTTCAAAGTAGACGGAAAAGCCCGGCACAAGATGGCGTCGAGAGCACCGTGAAGCAGCATCATCATTCGAAAGGCCTCCAGATGATCAACCGGGTCCGACGTCTCGTCGTAGCTTTCGAACTGGGGAAGCTTGAAATTCGGCGGGATCGGTTCCTGCATAATCATTTGGGAGAAGGGAGGGTCAGTGCAAATATCCTCACCATAAGCGGGAGGCGTGTGGCGGAGTTCTTCGATCCGCCGGTTCATCTCCTGGAGCCTCCGGTCCAGAAAATCCTCTCGACTTCGAGTCTCGAGGGTCCTTTGGCAGAACGGGGGCAGGGATCTTCCAGGGGTGGAGTCGTGGTCCGATTGAGGGCTCTCTACCGTCGGATTCGCCTTCCCAGGAAGGACAGGGCGGCTGGCCCAGGTGGCCCGCCCCACCGTCGGGTTCTGGCATTCCGGAGATGCCCCCTCTGGATGCGCCGACGCCTGCGGTGGCTGCTGCTGCATTGCTTGTACAGCTTCGACGAGGTCTTTGACCTGCTGCGCCAGCAAGTCAAACTGCTCCGCACCGACCGTCGCCGTCGGAGGGGGAGGAGGAGGCTGAGAAACGGGAGGGGAGGCCGGAGCCTGAGATCTGGCCGCGGAGGCTGTGGACCGCCAGGTGGATGCCCTGCGCGGAGGCATCGGGCGTCGATCTTGCGGGGGGGGATTAGGAGTGGATGATGGAGAAACGGTCGGAGGCAGCTCCGTTGAACACTCCTTTAAGAACAAGGGTGCTGCGAAGACACAGGACCCTTCCTCTAGCGCCAATCCTGTTGGTGCAAAAATTCACTTGCACCGGAGAAGCTGGAGTCGGGGAAGCCGCGGTCGCCGTCGGGACCTGCAAGGGAAGTCTAAACCGGAGGTGGGGTTGCTCCGGCAAGACCCTCCGACGCTCAAGTTAGTTTTCTGCCTCAACAAGAATGGAGTGCTCGAACGGAGAATTTAGCAGAGTTTTGAGATAAGAAAAATGAGCTTAAAGAATAACGTATCTGGGTCTCCCTTTTATAGGCAGAGGAGGCAACGGATTGATGGCGACGTTTGTAACCGCCTGGTAGTGGGCCGCCCATGGTCAGGGGGAATTGATTGCGGAAGATGGTGGAGCAGACACGTGGCCATCACCGCGGCCCGCCACGTGGAATCTGTTATGAGGGGTGGAGCAGCATCCGTTGTCGTGACTTGCCAGCGGATAGGAGAATCGCATGGTATCCGTCGCAGGAGGTGGAGCAGGTTCGTGGCCGTTACTGTGGCCTGCCAGGGGATAGTGGAGCTGTGCGAAATCCGCCACAGGAAGTGGAGCAGGGTGGCGATGGTTACCGTAGCCTGTCAGGGGGCGTGGATCTGTCGATTGAAGCTCGGCAGCGGTCGGAGCCCGATTTCTGTTGAGGTCCGGGAGAGGTCCTCCTGGCGGTTGGGGTCGTGGGTGGAGCCCGACTCCCGGGGGAGTCCGGGCGGAAACCTCTCGGAGCCGAAGTTGCGGGCAGAACCCGGCTCTCGTAGGAGTCCGGGCGGAGTCTGCTTGCGGCTGTAGTCGTTGGCGTCGGAGATGAAGCTCGGCTCCCTTAAGAGCACGGGCGAAGTCTTCCTGCAACGTAAAATTAAAGGCGAAGTCCGGCTCTCGTAGGAGTCTGGATGGAGCTTACCAGTAGTTGAAGGCGGAGCCCGGCTCCCATAGGAGTCCGGGCGGAGCTACGCTGCTGTCGGTGGTGGAGCCCGGCTCTTGTAGGAGTCGGGGCGGAGCTGCGTCGCTGTCGGCGGTGGATCCCGACTCCCGTAGGAGTCCGGGCGGAGCTGCGCTGCTCGAAGTCGGCGGTGGAGCCCGGCTCCCGTAGGAGTCCGGGCGGAGCTGTGCTGATGTCGGCGGTGGAGCCCAGCTCTCGTAGGAGTCCGGACGGAGCTGTGCTGCTCGAAGTCGGCGGTGGAGCCCGGATGGAGCTCACCAGCAGCTGATACTGAGGGCAGAGCCCGGCTCCCGTAGGAGTCCGGGCGGAGCTGTGCTTGCTGTCGGCGGTGGAGCCCGGCTCCGTAGGAGTCCGGGCGGTGCTGCGCTGCAATCAAAGTTAAGGGTGAAGTCCGGCTCCCGTAGGAGTCCGTACGAAGCTTACCAGCAGCTGATATTGAGGTCGGAGCCCGGCTCCCGTAGGAGTCCGGGCGGAGCTGTACTGCTGTCGATGGCGGAGCCCGGCTCCCGTAGGAGTCCGGGCGGATCTACGCTGATGTCGACGGTGGAGCCCAGCTCCCGTAGGAGCCCGGGCGGAGCTGTGCTGATGTTCGGCGGTGGAGCCCGGCTCCCGTAGGAGTCCGGGCGGAGCTGCGCTGATGTCAGCGGTGGAGCCCGGCTCCCGTAGGAGCCCGGGCAGAGCTGTGCTGATGTCGGCGGTGGAGTCCGGCTCCCGTAGGAGCCCGGACGGAGCTGTGCTGATGTTCGGCGGTGGAGCCCGGCTCCCGTAGGAGTCCGGGCGGAGCTGCGCTGATGTCGGTGGTGGAGCCCGGCTCCCGTAGGAGCCCGGGCGGAGCTGTGCTGATGTTCGGTGGTGGAGCCCGGCTCCCGTAGGAGTCCGGGCGGAGCTGCGCTGATGTCGGCGGTGGAGCCCGGCTCCCATAGGAGCCCGGGCGGAGCTGTGCTGATGTCGGCGGTGGAGCCCGACTCCCGTAGGAGTCCGGGCGGGGCTGGGCTGCTCGAAGTCGACGGTGGAGCCCGGCTCCCGTAGGAGCCCAGGCGGAGCTGGGCTGCTCGAAGTCGATTCCGTCGAGGATCTCGGCTGTGGATATTTTATACCCAACATAATGTATCAGAGAAAATTTTATACTGTATCAGAGCAAATTTTATAATGTATCAGAGAAGATTTCACATTGTATCAGAGCAAATTTTATAATGTATCAGAGCAAGTTAAAAAAAATTTTAGGATGTATCAGAGTAAGGTAAATTTCTTAAGATGTATCAAGGTAAATAAAATTTCAAAAGATGTATCAGAGCAAATTTGAATTTTGAAGTATATCAGAGCATATTAAATTTTTTAAAGCAAATCAGAGCATATGTAAAGAAGTAATTTAAAAGTTACTTATTTGCATTGTACTTAGCATTGTACTTTTGATATTGTTCTTTAAATTTTCAATTCATTCATTAATTTCTCATAATTTGTAGTTTTGATTGTTTTTTCTTTAATTGCTCATAATTTATGGTTTTGCTTTTGATGGATGGCTTTTTGTTTAATTTCTGTCTGATACCAAATTTCTCAAATTTTTGTTTAATTTCTCAAATTTTTGTTTAATTTCTCCAATTTTTGTTTAATTTCTCAAATTTTTGTTTAATTTCTCCTCCTTTTTGACATCATCAAACATGGTTAACTCTTCCTTTTTCTGAAATATTCTTTAATTTCTCTCCCTTTAGAGTTTATCACAGATGTTTGCTCCCCTTGATATAGCAATTATCAACAGCAACAACAACAAGGAGAAGACAATATTTCAACAAGGAGAATATATATAACCAAAATATGATCGATATCATTACAAAAGGTAGAAATATAAGATGATTCCATAAAACCATAATTGTTTCATTACATAGTTCTTAAAATAAAAGTCAATCAGCTAATTGTCAATACATGGCCCCAAAATACAGATCCTAGAACAAGACACTAACACCTAGGATCTAATAATGATCAAGACAAGTCATGGATCGGAGTCATCAGATATGGTATGAGAAGCTGATGGATCTGAAGTGCGTCCTCTACCCCGTCTGCCTCTGGCACGAGCAGGAGAGCGAGATGAACTGGGAGGCTGAGAATGCTGAGAGGCTAAGGACTGAACAGAGAGGGTGAGTCTAATGGAATCAAGTACGTTCAGTGCTCTGGAAACAGACTGTAGTAGAGCAGTGAACTGAGTGGTTGCATGCTCACTCGATCCTCGGATCTCTTTCCTCAGTAACTCATATCCACCTTCTAGTGCTCCTCTGAGCCTGCCAGCCTCTGCAGTGAGGTCTGTGACCTCAATAGTTGACTCCTGTGGCTTGGGATTGGCCAAAGCAAGGACTTGCCCCTGCAAGTCAAGAACTCTGCCAGTCAGTCTCCAGATGGTGTCCTCAAGCTGCTGAATTCGGATGGACTGATCTGATATCATCTGAAACAAGGTGGAGATGTGGGGAGTAATGGTCTGATCAGAAGAAGTGGCTCCTGGTGCAAAAGAAGTACTACTCCACTGACTAGACAGCAAAGAAGCCACACGCTGTGATATATGCTCGATCTGATCGTCAGCCAGTCTGAACTCTGAATGAGGTGCTCTGCTCTCTGGCTGATACACTGGTGTGGGCATCCTAGTAAACTCTGAAGGGCCAGCCTCTGTATCAGGAATGAACTGGATATTTGGTGATGCTGCCCTGAAGTCATGGACAGGAGATGATGGACCTTCTTCTTCTGCTCTGTCTTCAGTTCTGTCTTCAGCTCTATCTTCAGTTCTCTCTTCAATTCTCTCCTCAGATCCCTTGATCCAACCACCATCAGTCTTTGTAAATCCCATTCGGTGTAGGGTGTGTTGGTTGAAAGTGTCCACATGAGAGAGCTTAGTAGAAGCCTCCCCCTCACAGCTAACTCCAAACCTCCTAAATACTTTGGTAAGGGCCATACCATAAGGCAAGTGTGCCTTGGATCTGTTCAAAGTTTCTCTCATGGCCTCTATCATAAGTGCAGGGAGGTTCAGGGGGGTCTGAGTGATGACATGAAACATGATACACACATCTCTGCTGGAAAGTAAGTCATGCCTACCACTCCTAGGAAAGAAAAGCTTCGTTACCATCTGATGTAGGATCCTCATCTCAATTGACAAAATCTTTGCTTCCAATTTATTTAAACTCCCTGAATAAGTTCCCCCTAGTATAACACTGATCCCCTCTTCTTTTACTGGGAGTTCCATATAAGAGTAACCTTCACTAGGCAACTGAAGTATTTCTCCCAATATCCTAGAATCCAAGCAGATATCAATTCCCTTGACTGTTGAAGTCACTGACCCATCTCCATAAAGTAGATTCTGGTAGAATTCTCTAACTAGGTCAACATAGGTGACTTCCTTAAGGGAGCAGTAGAGTTTCCATCCTTGGTTTTTAATCTTACTTGCAAAAGTAAAATCTTCTTTCTCAAAGAACCGAAAATCTATATTCTTCCCGGTTTTGACTTTTCTATCAGAAAGAGGATTCACACTGGGGCTTAGAAAGGATTGAAAGGGACCTTGAGCAGATACTGAAACTGGAGTGGGAGCAGTTGAAGACTGAGCATGCCTTTTCTTTCGGACAATTTCTTCAGGCTCACGGATTGACTTTCTTCTTTGGGGAAGTTTCATCTTTGCAGCCATATTCAATATAGTAGCAGGTAAGAAGACTTGGAGGAACACTTGAATGAGTGGAGGAGGGATCACAAGAGAGTGAAGAAGGATTTTGGTGGAGAAAAGAAGTGGATTTGGGAAGATCGGTGAAGTGCTAGGGCACGTTCCAACCGCGCCAAACAATGCGAGAAAGCACAAAAAATCTCTTTTCAAGGTGGCGATTTTTGGTGGAGAGGAGGAGGGAGAATTGCCTCGAAATAAATCCTTGGATTTGGAGCAAAAAGAGTTGGAGAAGACGGCTTTTGGAAGGAGGAAGATGAGAGGATGGGTCGGCTCACGAACAGTACCCCATATAAAAACAATGAGCCCGTTGGAAGTTGGTGAGATTTACAAGTTTGCCATTGAGTCGACTCATGGGGGTGACTCATGAAGTTCAGAAAATCAGGAAAAATATGAATAAATTCCAGAAAAATTTGAAATTTTGAGAGAAGGTGTTTTTCTCAATGATAAGTTTTTAGAATGATAAATTTGAGCTTTTGGGATCAGGATAGATGTTGGAAATTGAGCTCTAAGAGTTTTTGACATCAATTCTTTGGAAATTGAGAAATTTTAGGCATATGGATCTAGAATTCTTAGATTTCTCCTAATTTCACAGAATCTATCCTCACTAAGGGCCTTTGTAAAGATATCAGCTAATTAGTTTTTAGTGCAAACATATTCAAGAATTACATTTTTGTTTTGAACATGTTTTCTTATGAAATGATGTCTTATTTCAATATGTTTGGATCTTGAGTGTTGAATTGGATTTTTAGATAGATTTATGGCACTTGTGTTGTCACATCTTATTGGTGTTTCATTAAGTTTGATTTCAAAGTCTTCGAGTTGTTGCTTAATCCATAAGATTTGAGCACAACAACTTCGGCTGTAATGTATTCGACCTCAGCCGTAGACAGTGCCACCGAATTTTGTTTCTTGCTAAACCATGAGATTAGGTTAACTCCAAGAAATTGACAAGTTCCACTTGTGCTTTTTCTATCTAATTTACATCCAGCAAAATCAGCATCTGAATATCCTAATAAATCAATTTGTGAGTCCTTAGAGTACCATAACCTTAGAGTTTGAGTACCATTTAAGTATCTAAGGATTCTTTTAACAGCATTCAAATGAGATTCTTTAGGATTAGATTGATATCTAGCACATAAGCAAACACTAAACATGATATCAGGCCTACTTGCAGTTAAATATAGTAATGAGCCAATCATACCTCTATAGTATTTTAAGTCTACATATTTACCTTCATCATCCTTGTCAAGCTTACATGAGGGACTCATTGGTGTGCCAATTGGTTTGCAGTTCTCCATTCCAAATCTTTTGAGTAGTTCCTTGGTGTACTTGCTTTGGGTGATGGAGATTCCCTCTTTTGATTGTTTGACTTGGAGTCCGAGGAAGAAGGTGAGTTCTCCCATCATGCTCATCTCGAACTCCCCCTGCATAAGCTTAGCAAAGTCTTGACAAAGGGATTCATTAGTAGACCCAAAAATTATGTCATCAACATAAATTTGTATAACTAGCATATCATTTTGATTTCTTTTAATAAATAGGGTTGTATCTATATTTTCTCTTGAAAAACCATTATTTAGTAGAAATTTGCTTAGTCTTTCATACCATGCTCTAGGTGCTTGTTTTAATCCATATAAAGCTTTATTTAATCTAAAGACATGATTAGGAAAAGCATGATTTTCAAATCCAGGGAGTTGTTCTACATATACTTCTTCAGCGATATATCCATTTAAAAATGCACTTTTAACATCCATTTGAAATAATTTGAATTTCATAAAGCAAGCATATGCAAGTAGAAGTCTAATAGCTTCTAATCTAGCAATAGGTGCAAAGGTTTCATCAAAATCAATTCCTTCTTCTTGATTATATCCCTTAGCAACCAGTATTGCTTTATTTCTAATTACATTTCCATGCTCATCTAATTTATTTCTAAAGACCCATCTTGTGCCAATTATTGAATAATCTTTAGGTCTTGATACTAAGGTCCAAACATTATTTCTTTGAAATTGATTAAGTTCCTCTTGCATAGCATTAATCCAATTATGATCATTTTCAGCTTCTTCAAAAGTTTTAGGTTCAAGATGAGATACAAAAGCACAATGATTAACTACATCTCTAAGTGAAGAACGGGTTTTTACCCCATGCATAGGATCACCAATAATTAACTCCTTAGGGTGGTTGTGAACATACCTCCATTCCTTGGGTAGGTCATTTGTACCTTGAGGTTGTTCTTGAATTTCTTCACCTCTCTCATTTTGTTCGTCTTCTTGATCCTTGTCTTCTGGAGTTGCTGAATCTTTCAGAGTGATCTCCTTCATACCTTCTATTAATGGATCTGCATCATCAACACCCTCATTCTTCCTTGAAGGAAGATCGTTAGATTCATCAAAAATAACATGTATGGACTCCTCAACTACTAAAGTTCTTTTGTTGAAAACTCTAAATGCTTTACTAGTGGAGGAGTAACCTAGAAAGATTGCTTCATCTGATTTTGCATCAAATTTACCAAGTTTTTCTTTGCCATTATTTAATACAAAACATTGGCAACCAAAAACATGAAAATACGCAATATTTGGTTTTCTTCCTTTCCAAAGTTCATAGGGGGTTTTCTTTAAAAATTATCTAATTAAAGCATGATTTAAAATGTAACATGCTGTGTTAATTGCTTCCGCCCAAAAATATCTTGGAAGGTTGCTTTCACAAAGTATGGTACGGGCCATTTCTTCTAAGGTTCTGTTTTTCCTTTCAACTACCCCATTTTGTTGGGGTGTCCTAGGAGCAGAGAAGTTATGGCCAATTCCATTTTCATCACAAAAATTTTTAAAATCTTGATTTTCAAATTCAGTTCCATGATCACTTCTAATATTTTGAATTGAAAACCCTTTTTCATTAGTGACTTTTCGATGAAATTTAGTGAAAATATGAAAAGTTTCATTTTTGTGTGCCAAAAAGAAAACCCAAGTAAAACGAGAGTAATCATCTATAATTACAAAGCCATATCTTTTTCCTCCTAGACTAGTGGTTATTGTTGGTCCAAATAAGTCCATATGTAAGAGCTCTAAAGGTCTAGAAGTTGAAACAGTATTTTTGGATTTAAATGAAACTCTAGTTTGTTTACCTAATTGGCATGCATTACAAATTCTATCCTTTTCAAAATTCAATTTTGGCAAACCGAAAACTAATTCCTTTTTAATTAATTTTGAAAGAGAATGCATGCTAATATGTGCAAGTCTACGATGCCACAGCCAACTAGTCTCATTAATTTTAGCATTCAAGGATACTAGGCATTGCATGTCTAATTTGGCTAAATCATTCAAATCTACCATATAAACATTGCCATGCCTATGTCCTATAAATTTAATGCCATCGTTAACAGGACTAGTCACAATGCAAACAGATGATTCAAAAACTACTTTATACCCTTTATCACAGAATTGACTAATGCTAAGTAAGTTATGCTTTAAACCTTTAACTAATAAAACATTTTCAATGTATTTGGAGGGAGTGATACCAATGTTACCTATCCCGATGATCTTTCCTTTGCCATTATCTCCAAAGGTGACCATCCCTCCATCCTTAGCATCAAGCGTGATGAATTATGATTCATCACCAGTCATGTGTCTCGAGCATCCATTGTCAAGATACCATTTCCTGTTTCCTCTTTGGGATGCTAGACACACCTCATTTTCGTGTGCCATAAGGCACAGGTTAGCTTGTTCTGTTGAGGTTTCTCATCGGAGCTTGAGTCGTCACTCGCACTCCAAGTCGCCATCATTGCTTTCTTTTTGAACTTTTTGGGACCTCTCTTCAGTTGCGGACATTCGGATCTGAAATGTCTCGGCTTCTTGCACTCGTAGCATATAAGGGGTTGATCTTTCTCTTTCTCTTTGCTTTGTTCTCCTTTTGTGAATGACTTCTTTCTCATCCCCTGTTTCTTTTTTCTTAGAAACTTCTTAAATCTCCGGGTGATGAGTGCCATCTCTTCATCCTGTTCTTCATCTTCAGAGTCATCCGTTTCATAATCAGGCAAAGCTGTGGATTTGAGAGCAATGGTTCTTTTCTTTTTGACTTCATCCTCTTGATGTTGCTTCATGCTAAGTTCATAAGTCATCAAGGATCCAAGAAGCTCTTCTAGAGGTAGAGTGTTCAAGTCCTTTGCTTCTTGGATGGCAGTCACCTTGGCTTCCCAAGTTCTTGGTAATGACCTGAGAATCTTCCTTACAAGCTCACTGTTAGTATAAGATTTGCCAAGACTCTTCAAACCATTAATTATATCAGTAAAACGAGTAAACATAGTAGTTATGGACTCATCATGCTCTATTTTGAACAATTCATATTTATGCACTAGCATGTTTATTTTAATCTCTTTTACTTGATTTGTTCCCTCATGGGTTACTTCTAACCTATCCCATATTTCTTTAGCAGATGCACAAGTAGAAATGCGATTAAATTCATTTGCATCTAGTGCACAATAAAAAACATTCATAGCTTTGGCATTTAATTGTGCCAAATTCTTATCAACCTCATCCCATTCTTTCTCGGGTTTGGTTGACTCCTCACCATCTATAATCTTGGTGGGTGTGTGAGGACCGTTCACTATGATACTCCACATATCATAGTCGAGTGCTTGTATGAATATCTTCATCCGAGCTTTCCAATAGGTGTAATTAGACCCATTGAAAAGTGGAGGTCGGTTTGTAGATTGCCCCTCGGCTAGAGAAGTACCGACATGGGTTGCCATAGATCTTTGGCTCTTTGATTGTTAGATCAAAGAAGGGCTAGAGCTTCGGGCTCTGATACCACTTGTTGCCCAGCTATGCAACCCAAGAGGGGGGGTGAATTGGGTTTCTAAAAATTTTAGGCTTAATTAATTACTTATGATGAATGAGAACAAAGACTTTAAATCAAGATTAATTTCCTAAAGCAAGAATGCAAGGATATAATAAAGAAATAAAGAGAAACAATAAAGCACACTACAAACACAAGGATTTATAGTGGTTCGGTGCCAACCTTGCACCTACATCCACTCCCCAAGCTCCTACTTGGGAATTTCAATCCACTATACTTGTATTCAACCCGAATACAAACGTCGGAAACTCCGACACTAGCTATCCCAAGCTAGTCTACTTGTTTCCCGGGTACAAGCTAATCCAAAACACTCCGATTTCAGGTTCGGATCAACCTTTCCTTATTTTGGAAATCCTCCAAAAATAAGAACAAATACTCACAAAGAGTAAAATAGCTTAGAGCACAAATTAATACAATAACAGCTCCTTAAATGAGCGAATATAACAATAAAACACTTTACTCAAATGAAGAATCCCCTTTTTGGATTTTTTCAAGGTGGATGAACGCTTGAATGAATGCTTGAGAAGAAGATGATCTTTGATTGAGGACTTCTTGAAGGCTTTGAAAGATCTCTGGATCAAGGTTGAACAATAGACTTAAAAAATTCTCTCTTTGAATGCTCTTGAATCTCTTTCACAATCTCTCATGTGGATTTTGGATCTTCTTTTCTTTTTCTCTCGAATATCTCGTTGATCACTTCGTGTATATTTTGGATCCTCTCTTTGTATTTGATCTCTCGTTTGATCTTCTTTTTTTTTTTTTTTCACCATTTGAAACCTTTTATAACCTTAAGAAACAAGAGAAAATATTTTAGGCAGATAAAGAGCCGTTAGAGAAATTTTAGGAAGCATAAAAGGCAATTAAAACGGGCAAAAAAAATAGCCGTTGCTGACTTTTTCCGTCGCAGGGGTCGACTCATGAGTCGACTCATGCTTCAGGAGTCGACTCATGAGTCGACTTCTGTTGCAAAAACCAGAAACTTGGATTTCTGGATTTTTTGGCCCAAATCAGCAGAGGTCGACTCATGAGTCGACTCATGCCTTGTGGGTCGACTCATGAGTCGACTCACAGGTCGTGCCAAGCCAAAAATCCAGCGTGCCATGGAAATTTTTGCGTGCCAATCAGCTCATAGTGCCATGAGTTGACTCATGAGTCGACTCATGCACTTCAAATCTTCATAACTTCAAAGATATAAGTCCAAAAATAATGAAATTTTCACCAATAGATTACAAATCATTTGTTCTACCAAATGATACTATCAAATCAGGATTTTAGTGAAATTATAATTTTGCCCTTGAAGAGCATAAGGACTTTTTCAATTTAAAATTATTTGTATCCCTTCAATCTGCTTTGTAATCATCAAAATCAATCTAGGAGCAACAAGGACTGATCAAATATCATATCTAAAAATAAAATATATTTAGATCTAATCTAAATAACATGAAATCAGATCTAAAGACATAAAAAATCATATCATAAGAAACCTAGCTCTGATACCAATTGAAAAAAAAATAAGATAGTTTTATGCATGCAATTTTAAAATTTTTTGCAGTGGATTTATTAGATTAAATATTTTAATTTATTTTATATGCATAAGATCTAATCTAGACTATCATGTCAAGTACTATGATATGATTTAATATGAACATAAGATCTAAAAATAAAAATCTGCATTGATTTAATCAATGCTGCGACTAGATCTAACCCTTAGATCTATCAAAACTAGTCTAACAAGTCCAAAACTCGTTACTAGATTGTGGATTATTAATCTCCAAAATAATCTCATATAGGAGAGGGTTTCTTCATATTGCTTATAGCCACACGAAGAAAGTCCAACTTCTATAGATCATCCACATGAAGATCGATGCAGATCAGGCTCTTCAGAAGTGCTAGCTTGCAAGGATCTTCAAAGGCTGAACTCTCTCTTCTTCTTTAGAACTCTTGGATGCTCTAAAGAAGAAGAAGACTTAGAGGAGGAAGAGGAGAGAGGAGAGAGCTCTGGTAGAAAAATAAAATCAGCAAAGAGAACAACATATGCGGCATCAACTATAGGATCCCCCTTTAAATAGCAAGGGATTAGGGTTTTGGGTCAAAGGGAGAGTGCCAAGATTCTCCACGTCAAAACCAATTTTGGCATCCCAAAAGTTTCAAAAAAGGGTGTTGGTGTGAGGAAGAAATTTGGTGTTTCTCATGCTAAAAAACTCTTTAAAGAATTCAAAAAAAAATTCCTTGGCACCACCCTTCTTTTCAAACATAAAAATCTCTTTCCTTCTTATCTCCTTATCTCTAATTTGGATCGCATTCAAATTAGGCAGGAGATAAGACTATGACTCATCAAGCTTTACCACCCACCCTTATTGTGCCCTCTCTCTTTGCACCAAAAATCACATGCCAAAACCAATTTTGGCATTGAGAAGAAGAGGTGCATCCAAGGTGGCGCAAGGAGAAGAGATAGAGTCCCTGTTGGCTTAGATTCTTCATTTTTGATTTAATTCCAAATTAAATCAAATCTGATTTGAACCTAATGATAGGAATGAACCCAATCTTATTAGGATCCTAATTATCTCAATAAATTTTTAACTCAATTAAGAATTAGCGAAGCTCAAGTCCTGATCAAATCAGGATCAAATTTTTCTTGTAATTAGGCTTGATCAAATCAAACCCAAACTAAGTCAAACTAAATCCAATTCAACTAGACTTGATCCAAAGCTCCTTACTTAATTAAATTGAGCAATTAGCAATCTAATTGCTAATAAATCTTCTATTAATAGTAAAATTTCAATCCAGTGGGACTCTTCACCAGAGTCACAATCCAATTAGACTCTTCAGCCATTCGATCAGACCGTATCTTTTAATGTGTGTGACCCTATAGATTCAAACTTAAGCCAGTAGTATAGAAACAACTTGTTATACTAATCGATGTAACCATCTAGTAATAGAATTCGATATCCAAATAGGCCGAAGGATTGCAAAGCAACATTCTAGAACCTACTGACGTATGGTTACTGTATAATTTATCCCTTTGACCCTAATGCTTAAGGTGACCTAGGATTTGACTGTCCATCCTAATATAGTCATCCACATTATATTTCAACCTTTCAAATCTAACATATGGATTATCCTAGTCAAGATTTTACTAAATTGAAATACACTGATGTATATCTCTTACTTATTCAAAGGGATCAATTCCATCTTGACTCACGCACCGACTTGATAAGTACTTGATTGCACCTAGTAACCTTCCATCACTGAATTAAAAATTTAGATGGTCTATCACTAAAGAATAGTGAGTTGCTTACAAGTCACCATGGTGATCTCAGATCTGAGGGACACTTATACCAATACCCTTCATGAGTTACTCTTGACAGCAGAGTTCTCGACAAATGGTTACGTTTGGTGTGAATGTACACTTATATTCCACCTGCATGCCATACCAGTATCTCTACACTTTTTGGTTAAGAAGACAACCAATCCATATGATATACAACGATCTATACTTGATATTGCTATCATCCTATTAACAGCGTATCATTTGATCATGAACATATTTTAAAGACTAAATAATAAATCCTCCTTTGTCAATAAAATATAGTGCTAAGGACTTCATCATAAACCAGGAGTTCAAATAAGATGGATAAAATATGATGAAAAAATTAAATAACTTTTATGGATAAAAATTTATTTATAATTTTATAAATGTGAGTATAATCATCAACAAGCTGATGATTGGTTTTGGGACATATTTTCCAACACTTGACAGTAGAGTGCTTAGCAGGTGAGTTACTTATTCTGTAACGATGTACTCCTATATCTCACCTATATACCATACCAATATCACCACACTCTTTAGTTATGAGGACAACCAACCTATATGGCACACAACGATCTGTACTCGATAAACATCATCATCCTATTAATGACGTATCATTTGGTCGTGAATATATTTAAGAACTATTTGATAAATCTTCTTTTATTGATCATAATATAGTTTTAAAAACTTCATCACAACACAAGAGTTCTAATAATGAAGATGTGCACCTTGTGATGAAAATATCAAAATTACTTTTATTCATTGATCAATAATCCATATACAAAATCTAATTATTTACAATAAGTCAATTGACTTTAAGACACAATTCTTAACAACTCCTACTTAGACTAAAGTCAATCGGGATAGTATCTTATACCCATCTTCCACTTATGATCATTGAACTCTTTGATCCTAAGAGCTTTAGAGAAGGGGTCGGCCACAATTTCATGAATAAGATGATAGCATCACAGAATATGTTTTATTCTGTGGTGGGATTTGGACTCTTTTGCTTGTGCTATAGCTCCAGTACTATCACAATATAGTATAATTGGATCATCAATAGAGAAAATCACTCCAAATTTAATGATAAACTTTTTCAACCAAACAGTCTCCTTTGAAGCATCAGATGCCGTAACATATTCTTCTTCGCATGCTGAGTCAGCCATCGTATATTGCTTGAAACTCTTCTAGCAAATTGCTCCTTCATTCATGGTGAACATGTAGCTCAACGTTCTTTTACTGTTATCGTGATTTGACTGAAAACTGAAATCAGTATATCCCATAAATTTCAAATCAGTATCTCAATAGATAAGCCATTGGTCTTTAGTATTTCTCAAATACTTAAAGATTATCTTCTCAAATACTTAAAGATTGGTACCTACTTACTACTCCTAGTGAATTGGCCACATCCGATCTCGTACACACTATGATGTATATGATAGATCTCACTATCGAAGCATATGGGATTCTACTCATACGCTCTCTCTTCTGAGAGATTATCAGATAATCCCTCTTAGAGAGAGAAATTTTTTGATATATCGATAGATAGTCTTTTTTAGAATTCTTTGTACTGAACTGTTTCAGCATGATATCGATGTATGTGGATTGAGACAACCCAAGCAACTTTCTAGAACTATCTCTTTAGATCTTCATCCCTAGTATGTAAGATGCTTCTCCCAAATCTTTCATGAAGAACTGTGATGATAGCCACAGCTTTACACTTTGTAAAGCTGGAATGTCATTTTCTATTAACAGTATATCATCTACATACAGTATAAGAAAGATGACTATAGAATCATTAGTTCACTTGTAGATGCAAGGCTCTTCTCCATTCCTAATGAAGCCATATATTTTGATCGTCTTATCAAAATGCATGTTCTAACTCCCAGATGCTTGCTTGAGTCCATAGATGGATCGATTTATCTTGCATACTTTAGATTCATCTAAGGATGTAAACTCTTTAGTCTGTATCATATACATCTCTTCTTTCAACTCTCTTTTAAAGAAGGTAGTTTTGACATCTATTTATCAAATCTCAAAATCTGAGTGTGCTGTGATAAGTCATATATTTTTATATTTATTTTAGATATTTTTGATAATTTATGGTGCTAATATCTTCTAAAAAACTTAATTTCATAAATAAATTAAATTTTTTTAAAAAAATAAATAATTTTAAAAAATATAAAATTAAAGCATATTTATGAAAAATAGATGTCAAGTTAATTAAGTAATTTAAGCACCAAACTAATGGAGAATTAATGAGCAATTTAATACATATTTTTTTTAATTTTTCAAGCACAAAATCAAAGCAAAAATTAAGCCAAAATATCTTAAAAAATATTTAAAATAGTTTTTGGTGCACGGTGGACCGGTCACTCGGTCCACAGATTCAAGGGTGCGATCCACCGAACAGTTCACGGTGCACAACGTGGTTCACAGGTGGAAGGGTTTTATGTGATCGAATGGTAGAGATCGCTCCAAATATGAGATTGGATGGCTAAGATCATGTTGTCCCATATCTAGTGGTGGTGGCCCACTCTCAATGCACGATTCGATGGTCCAAATTAATTTGAATCAAGATCCAATGGTCAGAAGCATTCTCGCTGTGAATAAGAGAGATTGAGCATTGATCAACGGCCAGCATTTCATTTATCATGCAATCTGATGGTTGTGGTTGATCCCGATCATGATAAGGATTTAAACGATGATTTCTGGGCTGATCTGGATGATCCAAATGCAATCAAACGGTCAGAATTAAAGGATACGAGTATAATATGATTTTAAAGGGTTTTAGGACTCCTTTTGCTATCAGAAAAAGGTGAAAAATTCACCTATAAATAGAAAGTCTAGGAATAAGAAAAAAAATAAAAAAAATTAGTAAAAAAAATAAAAAAAAATTAAAGAAGTTTAGGGATCTAAGAGAAAGAAGAAGAGAAGTCAGTTCACTCCATAGAATATGAAAGAAGAAGGAGAGGTCGTCAACTATCTTTTCGATGAGGCTGCATCGATCAACTTCAGATCTTTGTTACAGTTTTATTTTACTTTATTATTTTTTTTAAAATTTTTATACTTAAATTTTAATTCCAATTAATGTAAAATTTATTTTTTTTATATTTTAAATTTTTATCTTTTATTTTTATTGTAAGTAGATGCTAGGATCTAGTTAGTAGATCTTAGTATTAATTTATTTTTATACTCTTTAAATTTTTATTATTTATTTTTATTATAAGTAGAAGCTAGGATCTAAATAGTAGGTTTGGGACTAAATAGTAGGTCTTAGTACTAGATTTATTTTTTATACTCTCAATTTTTATTTTCTGACTTAAATTATTTTTCTTAAAATTTTATTTTATTTTTTATAAAATCAAAGATTTCAAATCAAAATACTACTTTTTCTGTAGATTTGATTCAACTCACTACTTTTTATATATTTTAATTTTTTTTAAAAAATTAAAATTAATTTGATAATCACGGTGTCCTAACGACAACATCGTGACCCTATCAATTTTTAGTACCATTATCGGAGAAGACATCAATTTTAATATTTAATTTTTTTAATTTTTTTATGAATATAGCTTACTAACTATTCTATTTTTTTATCTTTATTACAAAAAAAAGAGGAGAAAAAAAGAAGGGTGAATGCTTCAATTTGGTGAGATCAATCCTAACCGTAACCCTAAACTATGCTTTTTTTAGTATTAATTATTATTTTTTTTTAAATTAATATAAAATTTATCCACATAAATCTAATAAAAATTATATGACAAGAGTAGAAACTTAATTATTTAGAAGCATTCATCATCTTATATTTACTTTTTGGTAATCGTTGGAAATAAGATAAGCTTTCAAGTTTGATTAATTACATGCATATAATTTAGTTGCATATAACTCCTTAATTGAAATTGGTTGTGTATATTCATCTCAAATTAATATAAGGATAACACCCATTAATAAGATAAGATGGAGATTTCATCATCCTTCTTTAGCTCAAAAACAACCAACCAGCATCCCGTATTAACCCAAGCCTAATTAAAATTAAGTAAATATTGGCCCCTAGGATCAATTGAGTTTAGTTTGAGTGTTGTGATGAAGTCAAGTACAAAGTAAGTTTGGACTCACTCCTAAACCTGATGTCTAAGGCAAGAGATTACAAAAGCTAAGCCTAAGTGGACTCGTGGTTATTTAATTGGTTATATTAGCTTACCTGGCCAATCTAATTGGTGTCTAAAGCAAGCAACGGGGGGACCCCCATGATCTCACCTCTTATCTGGCTAGTTGAAGGAAGTGAGAACAGACCCAATTTATATCTAGACTAAGCCACTCTACATCAAACTGTTAGGTCTAAAATATCCATAAGTGTCTAGGTTTAATTGTTTGCTAACTTGATTGCAATTAACACTTAATCATAACTAATTCTTCTCATCTTTCGTCTTTAGGTCTAGGGCTTTCTTAAGGTTCTCACCTTTAGAATTTCTTTCTTTGTTTCTCTTCTCTTTCCTTTCTCCCTTCTTCTTTTTTAAAAAAAAGAAAAAAATAATTTGAACCACACACATTAGGGTTTGCGCTAGTTTATGCATGATAGAAGATTTTTTTCTGACCTAGTTAAATCTAATTCTAAAATTGAATGGCTGATCCATGTTAAATCTGATAATCGAATGGCTGAAAATTCTAAAAAATCACCTAGACAGATGAAGAAATATTTTATTTCTTTCACATATAACCCATCAATATTTTTATTATTCTATAAGATCAAATATTCAGACTCTAGTCCTAAGGCCGATTTGAACCTGATAGTCCAAAAATTAGATAAAGTCGATGTTCTTATAGATCAGTTTCTAGCCCTAGATCAACAATCTCCTGTGCAATACACATCACCTTCTAATTATCAAGAGATTTATTCTATCTGTGCTAGCCCAGTCCATCATGTGAGTGAATGTCCCATGCTGCATAGTTTCTACCTTTCATCCAAGAACAAGTTCAAGCTGCCCAAGGTTAATCCAAGCCTATCAATGATCCATTCTTACACACATATAATCTAGGTTGGAGGAACCACCCTAATTTTTCTTGGAGACCTCAACAGACTCAAGCCCAGATCTAAATTTTTTCTGTGCAAAACTTTCAGAATAGACCTCAGTACTAGAATTATGCCTATAATAGAGGTCAGCCTAGTCAGCCTATCCAGCCACCATATCACAATCAGCTATCATACCCACCTCCTCAGCAGACCAATCTAATCGATGATAGATTTAACTAACTTCAATAATTGATTATGACCCAACAACAATCTATCGCTAGGCTAAAAGCATACATAGGATAGTTAGCTGAGTCTACCATGAGGAAAGAACTAGATCAATTGTTAAGCCAACTGATACCAAATCCCAAGAACAACCCATCCACCCACCAATCACCTGGACCTAATCATCAATCCAATGTCACACCTAAGAATCCTCAATTTGAGAATGCCAAAGTAATTTCTAAGCTTAGAAGTAGTAAGATTCTTAAGGACCTATATCATGACCAGATGAGAGAGGCTTGTACTGATGCTAGCCAAAATAAGAACTTTGAAGAAGAGGTTAGTACTGAGACTAACCCAATAAAAAATCTGAGCCCAGAATCGATATTGATCTGAGTGAAAAAAATAAAAAAAAAAGAGCACGGATGAGTCATCCGAGACATATAAACCAAGAGTTCTTTTTCCTTTGGTCCTAGAAGTCGGTTCTTTCTTTCTAAAATTATCACCTCCTCCAGAACTGAAGTCGCCCTTGGTTACACCTGAGTATACATGTTTTGAATCAAGTGACACCCTTCCAGTATGCATTGCATCGAACTCAACTCTTAACCCAAAAATTTAATTCATGAGTATTTTAGAAAAATAAATAGGAGAAATTCTTAACAAACAAGGGTCTGTGAATGAGTTTATGAATAATTTTCTTAATATTGAAAAGATAAAACTGACTAAGAACGGGATTGAAAAATACTTTCTGAAGATTGGTAACAAAATACTAAAATTTATCAATAAAAAGATCGTAGGCCATCTTTCCAAAATTAGCAATCCAAAATCATGAGACTTTGTCAATCCAATATTTGACACAGGGTAGGTGAGTTAAGAGTCGATTGGTCTGACTGAAGATAGTAAACTTAGTACTTTCTGGAAGATAACTCAGTTTCTACTTTTTGATATCTTTTATATTTTATTTAGGTTAATCGAATCTTGCTTAATATCTTTTGTAGGAATTTGAAAATAATATTGACTAAGTTGGGAGAGAATCAATTTTGAAAAGATGTTTGGATCAAGTGACATTTCTCTTTTTTCTTTCTCTTTGTATGCACCCTTCATTTTTTCTACTCTATTAAGGACAATGTCAATTAAGTTGGAGGGAGAGAATAATAAAAATTTTTAAATTTTTAAGTCCTCAAATAAGTTAGTATTTAACATTTAAGCACTTGAGTACACTTAAGAATCGAGTTAAACCAAGCATTTTTAAAAGAAAATTGATACACAGACCACAGAGTTTGTGAAATATCAAGGGATCAAGTATTAAAAGAACTCAATAAAGAGTTAAGTTTAAAACTTAAACAATTTTTTTTGAGTATTTCTAAATTTTTCTACCAGCATCAAAAAAGAGTTTACTTCCTACAAGCTTGTGTAAGGTAACTATACGTTTCTTCATATAAAAAAAAAATGAGTAAAATTTTTTTTAAGTACTTCATGCTGAGTAATCGAACCTCTTTGTCTAAGCAAGCATTGAGTTTCACGTCAAAAGGTATGAAGGACAAAGAAACTTTGTTGTAAAGCTAGTTTTAATTTATAGTCTATTTGATTTGAGTAAGTACGAAGGGTATTTTATACCTAGTACCCTAAAGTCATCTAGTTCGGGAGTTATTGACTGAAAACTTGCTACATGGGTCAGACAGAAAGTTTAAAGAGTTAAGACACTCAATAGTGGTACAATATTAAAAAAAAAAAATCAATAAATAAAGGATGGAAGTAAAAATATACTTGTCCATACGAAGGTTAATAATTTGGAGATAAAGGTAGGAGTAATTTAGAAAAAGTATATAAAAGATTTAGTGTTCTTAGTTTAACTCCCATATTGATTAGTATTAATATTTCAATGACATACCTCACTCATGCTCTGCTGAGTATCAGTGATCTTTTTAAAAATTATTTGATAAAATTTAAAACTCTAAGTCAAACGGTACTTAATTCTAAATTCTTTCTTTATTCGATGACGAGTAAAGTTCAAGTTGGAGGATGTGATAAGTTATATATTTTCATATTTATTTTAGATATTTTTAATAATTTATGATGCTAACATCTTTTAAAAAAATCTAATTTCATAAATAAATTAATTTTTTTATAAAAATAAATAATTTTAAAAAATATAAAATATAGCATATTTATGAAAAATAGATGTCAAGTTAATTGAGCAATTTAAGCATCAAAATAATGAAGAATTAATAAGCAATTTAATGCATATTTTTTTAATTTTTTAGATATAAAATTGAAGCAAAAATCAAGCCAAAATATTTCAAAAAATATTTAAAATAGTCTTCAATGCACAGTGGATCGATCGCTCGATCTACAGATTCAAGGGTGCAGTCCATAGAAATAGTTTACGATGCACGATGCGATTCACGGATGGAAGGATTTTGTGTGATCGAATGATGAAGATCACTCTAAATACGAGATCGAATGGCTAAGATTACATTATCCCATATCCAACGGTGGTGGCCCACTCTCAATGTGCAATCTGACGGTCTAAATTAATTTGAATCAAGATCCAATGGTCAGAAGCATTTCTGACTATGAATAGGAGATATTGAGTGCTGATCAACTATCACATGATCCGATGGCTGTGGTTGATCCCAATCGTGATAAAGATTTAAATGATGATTTTTGAGCTGATCTGGAAAATCCAAATGCAATCTAACAGCCAAAATTAAAGGATATGGGTATAATATGATTTTGAAGGACTTTAGGACTCCTTTTGTTACCAAAAAAATAAAAAATTCCTTATAAATAGGAAGTTTGGGAATTAAAAAATAAAAAAATAATAAAAAAATAAAAAAAATTAGAGACATTTAAGAATCCAAGGAGAAGAAGAGAAGCCAGTTCGCTCTATGGAGTACGAAGAAAAAAGGAGAGATCGTTAACTATCTTTTCGATGAGGCTCGTTGATCAACTTCAGATCCTTATTATAGTTTTATTTTATTTTATTATTCTTTTAAATTTTTTTATACTTAAATTTTAATTCTAATTAATACAAAATTTATTTTTCTGTACTGTAAATTTCTGTCTTTTATTTTTATTGCAAGTAGATGCTAGGAACTAGTTAGTAGATCTTAGTACCAATTTATTTTTATGCTCTTTAAATTTTTATTATTTATATTTATTATAAGTAAAAGCTAGGATCTAAATAGTAGATCTTAGTATCGAATTTATTTTTCATATTTTTAATTTTTATTTTTTGACTTAAATTACTTTTCTTAAAATTTTATTTTTTTTATAAAATCAAATAATTCAAATGAAAATACTATCTTCTCTATAGATTTGATCCGATTTACTATTTTTTATATATTTTTAATTTTTTTAAAAAAATTAAAATTAATTTATAATCATGGTGTCCTAACGATAACATCGCGATCTTATCATGCCGCTATCGCAAGCATGATCCGGATGGACTTGAGCATTACCACAAGAGAGAATATCTCATCATAGTCAATACCATAATGCTCACGGTATCTCTTAACAACTAAATGGGCTTTATAGATCTCCACCTTCCTGTCCGCTTGTCTTTTCTTCTTGAAAATCTATTTACACCCTATAGGTTTAATCCCTTCAGATAGATCAACTAGTGTCCATACACCATTGATCTTTATGGAGTCCATCTTCGATTTCATGGCCTCAAGCCATTTTTGAAAGTTAGATCTTTGCATAGCATCTATGTAGGTGATCGAATCCTCATCGTTCTCATCTAGTTCGACAGGATCACCATCTCGGACAAAAAAACTATAGTATCTGTCCGATTGACATGGTTCTCTACTAGATCTCTTTAATGGTGCCTCTACAAGCTCTGGATTTGATTCTTCAATCAAATTTGATTCTATATTTGTCAGTATTTATACCTCACAAACTTCACTAAATTCGATTTTAGTGGTATTAGTTCTTTCTCTAAGAAACTCTTTTTCTAATAAGACTGTCCTGTTGCTAACGAATACTTTTTGTTCTTCAGCGATATAGAAGTAGTACCCTTTAATTTTTTTTAGATACCATACAAATAAGTATTTATCGAATCTAGGTCCAAGCTTGTCTATCTTTAAATGCTTTACATAAGCCAGACATCCTCAAATCTTAAGGTGTGAGAGCACTGACTTACATCTTGACCATATCTCATATGGTATTTTATTTACAGACTTACTCAAAATCTTATTAAGTATGTAGCAACTAGTTTTAAAAGCATATCCTCAAAAGAAAATCGATGAAGTCGCAAAGCCCATCATGGACTGAACCATGTCTAACAGTATTTGATTCTTTCTTTCTAGCACCCCATTATATTATGGTGTTCAAGAGGAGTCTATTATGAGAGAATCTCATTTTCTTCTAGATATATCAAAAAATCACTGGTGAGGTATTCACTTCCTCAAATTGATCAAAAAAAATTTAATACTCTTTCTAGTCTATTTTTTTACTTCACTACGAAATCATTTGAATATTTCAAATAATTCAGATTTGTGCTTCATAAGATAGACATCCATACCTCGATAGATTGTCAGTAAATGTAATAAAATAATAATATCCTTCTCTGATGTCTATATTTATAGGTTCACATATATCACTATGTACTAGACCTAGAACATCACTGGCTCACTCACCTTTTTCCTTAAAAGATAACTTGATCATCTTACTAAGAAGATAGGATTCACAGATCGGTAATGATTCATAATCATTAATTTCAAGGATACCCTCCTTAATTAATCTATCTATTCTACTCTTGTTCACATGACCCAGTCTACAATGTTAAAGATAGGTATCGCTGACATTATCTATCCTAGGGCATTTGTTCGATATGTACATTACACCAACAGACTATGATAGTAAGTATATACCATGTTTCAATTATCCTCGCATGATTTTAGTATCATTCATAATGATATCATAAAAATCAATCTTTATTAAAAATTTAAAATTAAATTTGACCAAAAGGCCTATAGAGATGACATTCATCGTAAAAGAAGGACAATAATGATACTCATCTAACATGACACTACTAGACTCGAAAACAAGCTTTATAGTTTCTAAAGCTAGAACTGGAACAAGGCTTCCATCTCCAACATTCAAGAACCACTCACCTTTTCTAAACTTCATACTAGCTTGTAGTCTTTGCAATGGATTGTAAATATTAATCGAACTTCCAGTATCCAATACCCAGGTAGTAGTATCACAAACAGAAAAATTATAAAGAATTATCATATAAGTACCTTGTGAAGTAATGGATTGCTTGCTTCTCTTATTCTTTGGCTTATTTGGATTAAGAGAAGCTATATATATATATGACAGTTCTTCTTTCAATGATCCAGCTTCTTACAGAAGAAGCATTCTGACTGGCTCTTTTTGACTTTCAACTTCTTGCTCTGCTTCGGCTTTGGATCAGCGGCATGAACCTTTTGCACATTCTTCTTCTTTCCTCTCTTAGAGGAACGACGATCTGCAGATGATCCTTCCACAACATGCACCAACTTCTTCTAGAGCTGATGATCCTTCTCGAATGTCTGTAGCAATCCTAGCGAACCACAGTAGTTCACTGCAGGCTTGATCATTCTGTAATGACTCAAGAAGGGTAGGTAGGACTTCTGTAGAGAGTTAAAGATAGCATCCTTACCTAACTATTCATGCAACGAAAAGCTAAGTTTGCTCAAGCATTGAATCTGCTTGATCATGTATAATATATAATCCGTGACTGATGCTCCTTCTCACATATGAGCGTTGAATACAATGCAAGAGTCCTTATGTCTCTCATCATCTTCAGGGATGTCAAAAGACTTATTCAATAATTGAATCATCTTCTCAGGTTGCATATCCTCGAACTTATAGCTAAGTTCATCATTCATGGCTACCTTCATGATGCAATACACTATCATGCGGTCATTAAGCCACTTCAAATAAGTGTCTCTCGCAGCACGGGGTGCGTTGGCAGCAGATTCTTTAGGTGCGGGATCCGTAAGCACATACAAGATCCTTTCATACTCCAAGATGATCTTAAGCTTTCAATACTAGCTATTGAAATTTGATCCGATAAACTTATCGCTGTCCAATAGTGATCGAAGCGATAATGTGTTGGCCATAGCTGAAAAAAATCAAAAATCTATTAGTATATGAATTATTTCAATTCTAAAGAATGGACTTTAGTCTAAAGGTCTTTCCACTATTTTATACGAATTGATAGTCTCTACATCCAATTCAAAGAATTACATTAATCCTTTAGCGGGTACTAGAATCCACATGGACAGTATTTCAGTCTGAGTGTGGCTCGACCAACCCTAGTACATCCATGGGTAGATTCTTAACCAATTATTTCATCAAATAATTTCTAGCAATTCGATTTTGCCCCAGGCATCTCTTCAGCAGGCGTATGGTGCCTCTATTAAAAATCTTGGTTAAGTCTAACCATTAACATGACTCCACCAAATGCATCCAATAAATATATGTCTAGGCCTGAGTGTAGCTCGACTAACCAACCATTGATCTGAAGGACACAACAAGGTGGTTATATGATAAATGATAATTCTAATATCCAATAGACACCAGGCGTGTGGTGCCTCCAATACCTATTTAGAATATTGGATGCATTATCACGCACCTTGATTGGAGGCAATGAACTAGTTATCCCTATAACTGTATCATTTTAAGGACCTAATAATTTAGAAGATTTGATTTAATGATTTAAGAATAAGAGAAGAAATTGACCTGTGAGTCATAAGTCCTCCCATTGACTTCATTAATTCATGAAGAAGACTTAATATAAGCTGGTCTAGAGATACCTAAATCAGTCATACTGATTTATCTTAATAGCATGGGTCAGCTCAAATCAATCAATGACCTAATAAAAAATATGATTTACAAAATTTACCAGATAAGTGAGATCGATGGGAGGGTCTGCCTTGGCTTACCTTAGACACCATCGAAATGATCGGATAAGCGGACTGCTAATTAAAAACCACCAATTAAATTACCATACAATATTGCCAAACTTATCTTAGACATCAATTAGTTGATTAGTTTCAATTCAATCAGTCAAAGGACTAGGACTAAACCATTGAGCCATGATCATGGTCCAATTGGTATGGTCAAAAATATGGACTTGATCAAGCTACAACTATTGAGGTTGATCTAAAAAAATTTTGATCTAATCTAATTTAACTTTTGATTAAATTTAATCAATTTTTTTATTTAATCCATATTATTTCTAACCCTAAGTTTAACCCAGTTAGATGACTTGATTCATACTGATCCATAGCCCATCAATTTATGAGGTATCTTAAGAAATTCAATTCTCAAATTTAGATCTTTTTTAAAACTTAATTTCAAATTAAGTGTGTGAAACATGTATTTCAGTTTGTAGAACTATTCTACTAGGATTTGAAGTAAAGCATACCATATGTTTCAAATTAAAATTTCATTTTTATTTCTATGTTTAACAATTAAATATGTATCAATTTTATTTATATATCATACATATCATAGAAAATTCAAATTTCTATATCATATGCAATATACAATTTAGATCATAAAATCTAATTTTTATTTTTAAATTTATTTTGTTAAAATTATAATAATCATAAATTATTTTAGATCTAATCTAAATATGTTCATGATCAAAATAATTTTTAAATTTTTTCACTGTTCTTCATCATGAGACTTGATCACAATGATACTCCTACACATCATAAGAGCACCCCATCAAATAGGAAGAGAGGGTCTTTAAATCTTGCTCTTCTGACTGGATGGTTTGGTAATCTTGTCAATTCGAGTACTGGGCTACTAAGATCTAAAATCTAATTTCAAAAATTAATTATATGAATATGTAAATTATCATAGAATCCATGCATGCACATGATCATACAAATATGATGTGCATCTAATAATATTAGATCAATGCATAACTATATTTCAGATCTGAACCTATTTTTATATAGTATATAAAATTATTAATTTAGATTTAAAATAATATAAAAATCTATTTCAAATATATGTATGATTACATAGAAAAATTTTGATTAGAGGTGTAATCAAACATGCATAGATATTATGCTGAAATCAGATCTGAAACTCTATCAAACAAATTCAGATCTAAACCTGATTCAAATATCAATTCTCTAATTAAATTATATCATAAAAAATCAATCAAAATAGATTTAAATCTATACATAATCAAGTATTAAATCAGCATAAAAATCTATAAAAAAAATTTCTGCTAAAATAGATTTTCAGCAGATCGAATTCAGGGGTGGATTTTGATTTGATACTCTGATCAAAACTAGATGAAAAATATACAAAAGATATCAGATGAAATAAATATTTAATCACATTAAAAATTTTGATTCAAAATCAAATAAAAAAATCAAAAAAATCTTGAAATTTAACTATAAGATCATGACATACAGGACTGACTCTAATACTAATTTAAGGAAAAAATTCATTCGATCGCATCAGATGCTAGGAGGAAAGAATAGATTAGTAATTAAAATTTTCATAATATTTATGAAATCTCACCTTGATTTGCAATAAAGAAAGATTAAGGTTGAAGAAGCTCCTCAATCAATATGCTTCATGAAATCCGGATGCACAGATCCTCTACTTCATGTACACGCCAAACTCTGTAGAAGAGAGGGATGAATGCCTTCTTCAAAAAGGAAGGAGAAGAATTCTTGATATCTGATCTCAAGACCTTGGAACAGCCCACATGCTACCACAAAGAGGGAGGATGCCAAGAGGAGAGAGATGCCCAGGGAGAGGTGATGCCCAAGGAGAGGGGATGCCTAAGCCTTGCTCACACCTAGGTTGGATGGTTGATTGCTTTTCTCCTTCTCCACACCCCTTCTTAAATAGATAAGAGATTTTAGATGAAATCAAATATCTTCTTGTGTTAGGAATAAGACTCTCCATATTTGGATCAAATCTAAACTCCCTAAAATACAAAGATTCCTAAACCAAGTAGGAGAGGCACCAACTTGCGCCTCCCTTCATTGTGCCGCGCGTCTAAGGGGAGGGGGCTGTTTCCAATCCCTTCCCAACCACCTTAGTGACCCCACATGGTAAGAGAATAGCTAAAAAATATGGCTAAGTAGATCAAATCAGATTTAGTTTCGATTTGAATTCAATTCGTATTCAATTTGAATCCAATTCGAATCAATTTCGAAAAGACTACTGATTCTAATCTAATTAGGATTCTTATCAAGTCCAACTTGATAAATTAACCCAATCAAATCTTAATAAAATTAAATCTAATTAAATTAAATCTGATCTAAAATAATTAGAACTCAAATTAAATCTCTCATAATTGCTTGGATCATTAATTTGATTTAATTCATCTTCGAAATCAAATCCACACCTCATGTGTAGTGCTAGCTGAACATAGTCAATATTTAATTCCGTATGACATATAACTCAATTCTTAATTGAGTTAATCTATATATTCAATCAATTCTTATATTTTTAAATTGAACACATAAATATTCAGTCAATTTTTTTTTGCATTGTTTGACTTTTGTGCAGAATTTCACAAGTTCGAACACTAAACTGACAGTATAGAAATTCCTTCCTATACTAATCGAAGTGACCATTTAGCAATGATACCTGATGTCCGAATAGATCAGATAATTGTAAGGCAATATTCAAGAACCTTGATATATGATTACCACATAATTCATCTCTTTGATCCTAATGCTCAAGATGATCTAAGGTTTAACTGTCAACTTAGAAATAGTCATCCGCATCGTATTTCAACCTTTCAAATCCATCATATGGATTACTTTGGTCAAGATTTTACTAAATTAAAATACAGTGATGCATTAACTCTTATAATTAGGAGGGGTCAATCCTATCTTGATTCATTATAGACTTCACAAGTACTTAATTATATCCAGTAGCCTTCTGTCACTGCATTAAAAATGCAGGTAGTTCAGCACCAAAACACAGTGAGTTGCTTACAAGTCACTATGATGATTTTGGATCTGAGAGATACTTATGTCCATACGTTTCACAAGCTGCTCTTGACAGTAGAATACTCAGTAGGTAAGTCACTTGTTCAGTGATGATGTACTCCTATATCTCACCTGTATGCCATACTAGTGTCACTACACTCCTTAGTTATGAGGATAACCAACCTATATGGCACACAATGATTTGCACTTGATAAATATCATCGTCCTATTAATGATGTATCATTTGGTCACGAACATATTTAAGAATTATTCGATAAATTCTTCTTTATCAATCATAATATAGTTCTAAGGACTTCATCACAACACAAGAGTTCTAATAATGAAGATGTACACCTTGTGATGAAAATACTAAAATTATTTTTATTTATTGATCAATTATTCATATATAAAATTTAATTATTTATAATAAGCCAATTGGCTTTAGGACATAATTCCTAACATATATAACTGTAGGGGAGTAGCTAAGCCCCCATTTTTAAGTATACAAAATCTCTTGTAGGATCTCATAATCTAACTATTTGTTATTTTTTTGGAGATAAAGCTTATAAAAGAGTCCTTGCCTTGAATTAGTAGGAAGATGGGGCCTTATTGGGACTTCTATTTGATCCCTATGATAGGTGGCTTTTAAGCTTGTTGCCCAGCTATGCAACCCAAGAGGGGGGGTGAATTGGGTTTCTAAAATTTTTAAGCTTAACTAATGACTTATGAGAAATGTTTGACAAGGCTAAATAGATAGAGTGATTAGAATTAATTCAAAGCTAATAGCAAGAGCAAGAATGTAAGAAAATAATGAAGAGATAAAGAAGAGCAATTAGACACACACCAAACACAAGGATTTATAGTGGTTCGGTGCCAACCTTGCACCAACATCCACTCTCCAAGCTCCTACTTGAAAATTTCAATCCACTAATCTTGTATTCAACCCGAATACAACCGTCAAAAACTCCGACTCTAGCTATCCCAAGCTAGACCACTTATTTTCCGGGTACAAGCCAACCCAATACACTCCGATTCTAGGTTCGGATCAACCTTCCCTTGTTTTGGAACCCCTCCAAAATAAAAACAATCACTCAAACTGAGTATAACAATTTTTAGCACAAATAAGTACAAAGAAAGCTCCTTCAATGAGCGAATATAACTTTAAATATACTTTACTCAAAAGAAGAAGACCCTTTTTGATTTCCTCAAGGTGGTTGGAGACTTGAATGTGCACTTGAGGAGTTGGTGAGCTTGGATTAAAGGCTTCTTGAAAGCTTTGAATGAGCTCTTGCTTAGGGCAGAAAAGTTGGCTTGAAAAAACTCTTTTTCAAAATCTCTCTACTTGAATGCTCTTTTGATTCCCACCTTTTTGTTCCTTTTATAGCTTTAAGAAATAGAGAAAATCATTCTAGACTGAAAAAAGAGCCGTTAGACTGTATTAAATAAGCATTAAAAGCATTTAAAATGGGTTAAAAACTAGTCGTTGTGGAAGAATCCCGTCACAGGGGTCGACTCATGAGTCGACTCATGCCTGGGGGTCGACTCATGGGTCGACCTCTGTGAAAAAATGACACAGAAGGGAACGGGATCCATGGTTCTGTAAAACTGGCAAAAAGACCCACAGAGGTCGACTCATGAGTCGACTCATACCTTGGGGGTCAACTCATGGGTCGACTCACAGGCATTGCCAAGCCTGTGCCAGCCAGGAAATTTGGCGTGCCAGTCAACTTATGTGCCATGAGTCGACTCATGGGTCGACTCATGATTTTCAATCATGCATATCTTTCAAAATACAAGTCCAAAATCAATAAAATTTTCACCATTGGATCACAAATCTTTTGTTCTATTATTTGATACCATCAAAACAGGGTTTTAGCAAAATTACAATTTTACCCCTGAAGAGCAATAAGTCTTTTTCAAGTAAAAATTATTAGTACTCCTTCAAATGCTTTGTAATCATCAAAATCAATCTAAGGAGCAACAATCTTTCTCTTTTTGATGATGACAAAATACTTGAACAAAAGCATCTATGTGAATCATAAATTTTAAAGGAATGAAATGCATTATAGGTAGTTTGAAGATAAATAGAAGATTTATTACCAACTTATAATTGCATTTGCTTGAAAAGAAGATTGATTCTTTTGATATGTGATACAAGTGCCCATTTGCAAAAGTAATTTGCCCATTGCTTAATATTTTGAAAATTTGCTCATTTGATTATGTGATTTTGGTATCAGAGTAAAAAATTTATTTTTGTTATCAGGCCAAAGCAGAAATTACATTAGGATTTGAAAATTGCGTGTTTGAAAATATCTCATTTGCTCATTTGCTTGTTTTTTAAATTTCTTAAAAATTCGCTCATTCTCATTTGATTATTTAGTTTTAGTATCAGAGCAGGTTTAACAATTAAGTGTATCAATGCATGCCTGAAAATTACTTATTAAAGCATATCTGATCATGTCAGATTTTAAAATGTATCAGAGCATGTCTATTTTTAAGGTATATCAGAGCATGTCTAAGAAGTAATTTTAAAGATTACTCATTTGCTTTGCTTAGAAATTCATTCATTTTGTTAGTAGTCATGTTAATTTCTCCCAATTCACTCATTTTATTGTTAAGTTTTGTATTTATCTTCCTTTGATACTTTGATACTTTTGCTTAGTAATTCACTCATTATATTTTTAAGTCATTTAATAATCTTGCTTTTGATATTTTTCATTAATTTCTCCCCCTTTTTGACATCATCAAATATTGTTAACTCCCCCTCCTTTTTTGAATACATTTTTTTTTAGTGTTTCTTCAAACTTCTTGTGCTAATCATTAATGTTTACTCCCCCTGAATACAGCAATCATTAAATAAAATATGCCATAGAGTACCATAGATATGAATTACCAGAGAGAAGATATATAATCAAGAGATGATTGATACCATTTCAAAGAGTAGATATATAATTAAAAGATAATTGATACCATAGCTGTTCCAATATATATTTCATAAAATAAAAGTCAACTAGTTAATATCATTACATGGCCCAAAAGATAGATCCTAGAGAGAACAATAGTCATGACTAACAACAAGGATCTAGTAGAACACATGACTCTATGGATCTGAATCAGATGTATCAGAGATGGGGTGAGGAGATGATGAATCACGACCAAGAGCTCGTCCTCTGCCCCGTCTGCCTCTGCCACGAGTGGAGGTGCTGGCACGAGTAGGTGGGTGAGATGATCCTGAAGGCTGAGAACGTTGAGAGGCCAAGGACTGGACTGTAAGAGAGAGCCTGATGGAATCAAGAACATTCAGAGCTCTCGAAACAGACTGAAGCAATGCAGTGAACTGTGTAGAAGCACGCTAACTGGATCCTCTGATCTCTCTACTCAAGAACTCATAACCACCCTCCAATACACCTCTGAGCCTGCCAGCCTCTGCAGTAAGGTCTGTAACCTCAATAGTGCACTCCTGTGGCTGAGGATGGGCCAAAGCTAAGACTTGCCCCTGCAAGTCAAGAACTCTCCCAGTCAGTCTCAAAATGCAATCCTCGAGCTGCTGAATCCGAACAGACTGATCTGAGATCAACTAAAATATAGTGGAGATATGGGGGATCAAGGTCTGATCAGATGAATCTAATGATGTGGATCCCGGTGCAAATGCAGAAGTGCTCCACTGACGAGAAAGCAAGGAAGCCACACGCTGAGAAATCTGCTCGATCTAATCCTCGGCCAATCTAAACTCTGAAGGAGGTCCTCTTCTATCTGGCTGCTGAACTGGTGTGTACCTCCTGGTGGACCCTGAAGGGCCAACCTCTGGATCTGATACAAACTGGATATCTGGAGATACTGCCCTGAAGTCATGAAGAGGTGATGAGGGACCTTCTTCCTCAGTTCTGTCCTCAACTCTGTCCTCAGCTCTCTCCTTAGCTCTTTCTTCTATACCCTTGATCCAACTACCATCAATCCTAGTAAATCCCATGCGGTGTAGAGTATGTTGGTTGATGGTGTCTGCGTGAGAAAGCTTAGCAGATGCCTCCCCCTCAAAACTGACTCCAAACCTCCTAAAAATCAGTGTGAGTGCCATACCAAAAGGCAGATGTGCCTTGGATCTGTTCAATATCTCTCTCATGGCCTCAATCATTAAAGCAGGGAGGTTTAAGGGGGTTTGAGTGATCACATGAAATATTATACAAATATCTCGGCCAGAAAGGAGGTCATGCCTACCACTCCTTGGGAAGAAAAGCTTTGTCACTAATTGATGTAGGATTCTCATTTCAATTGACAAGAGCTTGGCTTCTAATTTATTCAGACTTCTCGAGTAGGTTCCTCCTAGAATTACATTGATCCCCTCTTCCTTCACTGGGAGTTCCATGTAAGAATATCCCTCACAGGGCAAATGTAGAATCTCTCCCAAAATAATAGGATCTAAGCATATATCAATTCCTTTAACAGTAGAAGTTACTGTTCCATTGCCATAGTGCAGATTTAGATAAAATTCTCTAACCAAGTCTACATATGTAGCTTCCTTGAGAGAACAGTAAAAACCCCAACCCTGGTTTTTTATCTTTGAACCAAAGGAGAAACCTTCTTTTTCAAAGAATCTAAAATCCACATTCTTGCCGGTTTCTACCTTTCTGTCAGAGAGAGGGATTTTGCTAGGGCTAAGAGAAGACTGAGAGAGACCTTGTGCAGACGCTGAAGCTGGAATGGGTGCAGAAGAAGTCTGAGAAGCTTGCCTCTTTCTGCAGATGCCTTCTTCCAGTGCTCGGACTGATTTCTTTCTTTGAGAGAGTTTCATCTTTGGGGCCATTCTTCACCACAAGAGCCGGCAGAGAGACTCGGAAGATCAAATGGGTGAGGAGAAGGAGGGTTACTAGTGAGTGGAAAGGGATTTTGGCGGAGAGGAAAGACGATTTAGAGAAGAACGGTGGAAGCTAGGGCATGCTCCAACCGCTTCAATCAAGGGAGAAGGATGCGAGAAGCTCCTTTCCCAGGGGGTGATTTGAGGTGGAGAGGAGAAGGGAGAATGATCTTGGGCTAAATCCTTGGTTTTGGAGAGAACGAAGATGAGGATGACGAGTCTTGGAGGGAGGAAGATGAAGAAGAAGAGGAAGGGGTCGGCTCATGAACGGGCTTTAAGTTTAAAAAGAAAAGGACCCGTGGGAAGTTGGCAAGGAATTTCAAGTTTGCCATTGGGTCGACCTTAAGGGGTCGACTCATGATTCACGCAATTTCAGAAAAAAATATGAAAAAATTTTGAAAAAATTCAAAATTTTGAGAGAAGAAATTTGCTCAATGACAAACTGTGAGAATGATAATCTTGAGCTTTTAGGTCCAAGAGAGATGATGAAAATTGAGCTCAAAAAAATTTTGACATCGACTTCATGAAATTTTGAGAAACATTTAGGCAAAAGGATCAAGAATTTCTAGATTTCTTCTAATTTCACAGAATTTATCCTCACTAAGGGCCTTTGTAAAGATATCAGCTAATTGATTTTCAGTACAAACATATTCAAGAATTATATCTTTGTTTTGAACATGTTCTCTTATAAAATGGTATCTTATTTCAATATGTTTAGACCTTGAATGTTGAATTGAATTTTTAGTTAGATTTATGGCACTAGTGTTGTCACATCTTATGGGTGTTTCATTAAGTTTGATACCAAAGTCTTCGAGTTGTTGCTTAATCCACAAGATTTGAGCACAACAACTTTCGGCTGCAATGTATTCGGCCTTAGCCGTAGACAGTGCTACCGAATTTTGTTTCTTGCTAAACCAGGAGATTAGGTTAACTCTAAGAAATTGGCAGGTTTCACTAGTGCTTTTTCTGTCTAATCTGCATCCAGCAAAATCAGCATCTGAATATCCTAATAAATCAATTAGTGAGTCCTTAGAGTACCATAACCCTAGAGTTTGAGTACCATTCAAATATCTAAGGATTCTTTTAACAGCATTCAAGTGAGATTCTTTAGGATTAGATTGAAATCTAGCACACAAACAAACACTAAACATTATATCAGGCCTACTTGCAGTTAAATATAATAGAGAGCCAATCATACCTCTATAGTATTTTAAGTCTACGCATTTACCTTCTTCATCCTTGTCAAGCTTACACGAAGGGCTCATGGGTGTGCCAATTGCTTTGGAGTTCTCCATTCCAAATCTTTTGAGTAATTCCTTGGTGTACTTGCTTTGGGTGATGGAGATTCCTTCTCTTGTTTGTTTGATTTGGAGTCTGAGGAAGAAAGTGAGTTCTCCCATCATGCTCATCTCGAACTCTCCCTACATGAGCTTAGCAAAGTCTTGACAAAGAGATTCATTAGTAGATCCAAAAATTATGTCATCAACATAAATTTGTATAACTAACATATCATTTTGGTTTTTCTTAATAAAGAGGGTTGTGTCTACATTACCTCTTGAAAAACCATTATTTAGCAAAAATTTGCTTAGCCTATCATACCAAGCCCTAGGTGCTTGTTTTAATCCATATAAAGCTTTATTTAATTTAAAAACATGATTAAGAAAAGCATGATTTTCAAAATCTGGGGGTTGCTCTACATAGACTTCTTCAGCAATATATCCATTCAAAAATATACTTTTGACATCCATTTGAAATAATTTAAATTTCATAAAGCAAGCATATGCAAGTAGAAGTCTAATGACCTCTAATCTAGCAACAGGTGCAAAGATCTCATCAAAATCAATTTCTTCTTCTTGATTATAACCTTTAGCAACCAGTCTTGCTTTATTTCTTATAATATTTCCATGTTCATCTAATTTGTTCCTAAAGACCCATTTTGTGCCAATTATTGAATAGTTTTTAGGTCTTGACACTAAAGTCCAAATATTATTTCTTTCAAATTGATTAAGTTCCTCTTGCATTGCATTAATCCAATTATAATCATTTTCAGCTTCTTCAATAGTTTTTGGTTCAAGATGAGATACAAAAGCGCAATGATTAAATACATCTCTAAGTGATGAATGAGTTTTTACCCCATGCATAGGATCACCAATTATTAGCTCCTTAGGGTGATTGTGAACATACCTCCATTCTTTGGATAGGTCATTTGTACCTTGAGGTTGTTCATGAAGTTCTTCACCTCCTTCATCCTGTTTGTCTTCATGTTCTTCCTCCTCTTGAATTGTTGAATCTTTCAAAGTGATCTCCTTCATTCCTTCTATAAGAGGATCTGCATCATCAACACCTTCATTCTTCCTTGAAGGAAGATCGTTAGATTCATCAAAGACAACAGTATGGACTCCTCTACTACTAAAGTTCTTTTGTTAAAAACCCTAAAAGCTTTACTAGTGGAGGAGTAACCAAGAAAGATTGCTTCATCCGATTTTGTATCAAATTTTTCAAGTCTTTCTTTACCATTATTTAACACAAAATATCGGCAACCAAAAATATGAAAATATGCAATGTTAGGTTTTCTTTCTTTCCAAAGCTCATAAGGGGTTTTCTTTAAAATTTGTCTAATCAAAGCACGATTTAAAATGTAACATGCTGTGTTAATTGCTTCCGCCCAAAAATATCTTGGAAGGTTGCTTTCACAAAGCATGGTACGAGCCATTTCTTCTAAGATTCTGTTTTTCCTTTCAACTACCCCATTTTGTTGGGGTATCCTAGGAGCAGAGAAGTTATGGCCAATTCCCTTTTCATCACAAAAGTTTTCAAAGTCTTGATTTTCAAATTCAGTTCCATGATTGCTTCGAATATTTTGAATTGAAAATCCTTTTTCATTAGTGACTTTTCGATAAAATTTAGTGAAAACATGAAAAGTTTCATCTTTGTGTGCTAAAAAAAAAACCCAAGTAAAACGAGAGTAATCATCTATAATTACAAAACCATATCATTTTTCTTCTAGACTAGTGGTTCTAGTAGGTCCAAATAAATCTATATGCAAAAGCTCTAAAGGTCTAGAGGTTGAAACAATATTTTTGAATTTAAATGAAACTCTTGTTTGTTTACCTAGTTGACATGCATCACAAATTCTATCCTTTTCAAAATTCAGTTTTGGCAAACCAAGAACTAATTTTTTCTTAATTAATTTTGAAAGAGAATGCATGCTAATGTGTGCAAGTCTGCGATGCCAAAGCCAACTTGTCTCATTAATTTTAGCATTTAAGGATACTAAGCATTGCATGTTTATTTTGGCTAAATCATTTAAATCTACCATATAAACATTATCATGTCTATGTCTAATAAATTTAATGCCATCATTAATAGGACTAGTTACAATGCACACAGACGATTCAAAAACAACTTTATATCCTTTATCACAAAATTGACTAATGCTTAGTAAATTGTGCTTTAAACCATCTACTAACAAAATATTTTCAATGTATTTGGAGGGAGTGATACCAATGTTACCTATACCGATGATCTTTCCTTTGCCATTGTCTCCAAAGGTGACCATCCCTCCATCCTTAGCATCAAGCGTGATGAATTATGATTCATCACCAGTCATGTGTCTCGAGCATCCACTGTCAAGATACCATTTCCTGTTTCCTCCTTGGGATGCTAGACACACCTGCAAGCAAAAGTCAAGTTTTTGTTTTAGGCACCCAAGCTTTCTTGGGTCCTTTTTGGTTAGTCATAATGGTTCCTTTTGGAACCCATATTTTCTTTATAGTTGAGTTTGCAAACTTGTTAGAGAAGCAAGTGTATGATTTATGTCCTACTCTACCACATTTGAAGCAAGTAATATTGGAAGACTTGTTACTTAAAGAATTTACATAAATATTTTTCAGATATTTTTATTTCTTCAAGGGGTTATAGCCAAGTCCAGCCTTATCATACACGGCTTTTTGATTATCAAGAATCATATTGAGTTTATTTGAACTCAAGGTGAACTTTTCTACTATTGGTTTTAGTTTGGCAATTTCATTCTTTAAGCTTTGATTTTCTTGAAGCAGGGTGGATTTTTCAACTGAAATATTTTCAGTTTGTTTCAATAAAGATTGATTTTTTAATTTTAGCTCTTTGTTCTTCATCCCTAGTTTCTTTAATTCATCAACTAAATCATAGAAAGCTTCATGTAATTCTTCAAATGTAAAGTCACTAGGAGTTTCAGAAAATACCTCATTTTCGTGTGCCATAAGGCACAGGTTGGCTTGTTCGGTTGAGTTTTCCTCATCGGAGCTTGAGTCATCACTCGCACTCCAAGTGGCCATCATGGCCTTCTTCTTGTACTTCTTGGGACCTTTCTTCAGTTGTGGGCATTCGGATTTGAAGTGTCCCAGCTTTTTGCATTCGTAGCAGATAAGGGGTTGGTCTTTCTCTTTTTCTTTGCTTTGTTCCCCTTTTGTGAATGGCCTCTTCCTCATCCCCTGTTTCCTTTTTCTCAAAAATTTCTTGAATCTTCGGGTAATGAGGGCCATCTCTTCATCCTGTTCTTCATCTTCAGTGTCATCAGTTTCTTCATCTGGTGGAGCTGTGGATTTGAGGGTAATGGTTCTTTTCTTTTTGACTTCTTCCTCTTGATGTTGCTTCATGCTCAGCTCATGAGTCATCAATGATCCAAGAAGCTCTTCCAAAGGTAGAATGTTCAAGTCCTTAGCTTCTTGGATGGCAGTCACTTTGGCTTTCCAAGTTCTTGGTAAGGACCTGAGAATCTTTCTTACAAGCTCACTATTAGTATAGGACTTACCAAGACTCTTTAAACCATTAATAATATTAGTAAAGCGAGTAAACATTTCAGTTATAGACTCATCATGCTCCATTTTAAACAATTCATATTTATGCACAAGCATGTTGATTTTAGACTCCTTTACTTGATTGGTTCCTTCATGGGTTACTTCTAACCTATCCCATATTTCTTTAGCAGATAAGCAAGTAGAAATATGATTAAATTTGTTTGCATCAAAAGCATAATAAAGAACATTCATTGTTTTAGCATTTAATTGGGCCATCTTCTTATCAACCTTATCCCATTCTCTCTCGAGTTTGGTTGATTCCTCACCATCTATAATTTTAGTGGGTGTGTGAGGACCGTTCACTATGATACTCCACATATCATAGTCGAGTGCTTGAATAAATATTTTCATCCGAGCTTTCCAATAGGTGTAATTAGACCCATTGAAAAGTGAAGGTTGGTTGGTGGATTGCCCCTCGGCTAGAGAAGTACCGACATGGGTTGCCATAGATCTTTGGCTCTTTGATTGTTTAGATCAAAGAAGGGCTAGAGCACCGGGCTCTGATACCACTTGCTGCCCAGCTATGCAACCCAAGAGGGGGGGTGAATTGGGTTTCTAAAAATTTTAAGCTTAACTAATGACTTATGAGAAATGTTTGACAAGGCTAAATAGATAGAGTGATTAGAATTAATTCAAAGCTAATAGCAAGAGCAAGAATGCAAGAAAATAATAAAGAGATAAAGAAGAGCAATTAGACACACACCAAACACAAGGATTTATAGTGGTTCGGTGCCAACCTTGCACCTACATCCACTCCCCAAGCTCCTACTTGGGAATTTCAATCCACTAATCTTGTATTCAACCCGAATACAACCGTCGAAAACTCTGACTCTAGCTATCCCAAGCTAGACCACTTATTTTTCGGGTACAAGCCAACCCAATACACTCTGATTCTAGGTTCGGATCAACCTTCCCTTGTTTTGGAATCCCTCCAAAACAAAAACAATCACTCAAACTGAGTATAACAATTTTTAGCACAAATAAGTACAAAGAAAGCTCCTTCAATGAGCGAATATAACTTTAAATACACTTTACTCAAAAGAAGAAGACCCTTTTTGATTTCCTCAAGATGGTTGGAGATTTGAATGTGCACTTGAGGAGTTGGTGAGCTTGGATTAAAGGCTTCTTGAAAGTTTTGAATGAGCTCTTGCTTAGGGCAGAAAAGTTGGCTTGAAAAAACTCTTTTTCAAAATCTCTCTACTTGAATGCTCTTTTGATTCCCACCTTTTTTTCCTTTTATAGCTTTAAGAAATAGAGGAAATCATTCTAGACTGGAAAAAGAGCCGTTAGACTGCATTAAATGAGCATTAAAAGTATTTAAAACAGGTTAAAAACTAGTCGTTGCAGAAGAATCCCGTCACAGGGGTCGACTCATGAGTCGACTCATGCCTGGGGGTCGACTCATGGGTCGACCTCTGTGGAAAAATGACACAGAAGGGAACGGGATCCATGGTTCTGTAAAACTGGCAAAAATACCTGCAGAGGTCGACTCATGAGTCGACTCATGCCTTGGGGGTCGACTCATGGGTCGACTTACAGGCATTGCCAAGTCTGTGCTAGCCAGGAAATTTGGCGTGCCAGTCAACTTATGTGCCATGAGTCGACTCATGGGTCGACTCATGATTTTCAATCATGCATATCTTTCAAAATACAAATCCAAAATCAATAAAATTTTCACCATTGGATCACAAATCTTTTGTTCTATCATTTGATACTATCAAAACAGGGTTTTAGCAAAATTATAATTTTGCCCCTGAAGAGCAATAAGTCTTTTTTAAGTGAAAATCATTAGTACTCCTTCAAATGCTTTGTAATCATCAAAATCAATCTAAGGAGCAACAAAGCTAATCTCTTCAGCTCAGGGACATTCTTGGATGCTTACAGTGATTTATGCGTGTACTAGTAGAATCTAGAGAAGGATTATTTGGGATCTAACTTCCTCGGTGCTAAAGTTTCAAATGTCATTACTTATAAAGAAGGACTTCAATTGTCTTCTATATATTGGAATTTTGTGTCGGAGCATGCATGTGTGTTTCAAATTTTTTTTTTAAATAATATAATAAAATAGAAGATTAAAATATTTTTTAATATAAATCATGCATACATAAAATATAAAATACAAAGATCTACTTCATATGCTGAAATTGAATAAATACTGAATTTTATACTAAAATTAAATATATGATCGAATCACATATCTGTTTCGTAATATTTTTCTTCGAACCTAGATCTGAAAGAGAGTAAGTTCTTTCTTAGCCATACAGTATCCAGCCTCTATAGGTATCCACTAAGGATCAGCCTGGAATAGTCCTTTTTGATATTGTTCTTTCTTCTTTGAGAATAATCACTCTGCGAATCTAAATGAAGCCTGGATCGCGATCAACTCTTTGATCCTTTTTTTGATCTTTTTCTTCTCTTCTTCTCTTGCTCTTCTTCTCTTGATTATGAAGTAACCAAGGTCTAAAAACTAACAAACAAGGAGGGAATGCCCAAGCTCTTCTTGGGCATGGAGATGGAGGATGCCTGTTGCCCAGCTATGCAGCCCAAGAGGGGGGGGGGTGAATTAGGTTTCTAAAAATTTTAGGCTTAACTTATGACTTATGACAAATGTTTGGCAATAGCTAAATGAATATGGAGAGTTAAATTAATTCAGGACTAATGGCTAAAAGCAAGAATGCAAGAAAATAATGAAGAGTTAAAGGGAAGCAATTATGCACACCACAAACAAAAGGATTTATAGTGGTTCGGTGCCAGCCTTGCACCTACATCCACTCCCCAAGCTCCTACTTGGGAATTCCAATCCACTAATCTTGTATTCAACCCGAATACAAACGTCGGAAACTCCGACTCTAGCTATTCCAAGCTAGACCACTTGTTTTTTGAGTACAAGCCAACCCAATACACTCCGATTCTAGGTTCGGATCAATCTTTCCTTGTTTTAGAACCCTTCCAAAACAAAAACAATCACTCAAATTGAGTATAACAATCTTTTAGCACAAATAAGTACAAAAGAAAGCTCCTTCAATGAGCGAATATAACTTTAAAAAATACTTTACTCAAGAGAAGAAGACCCTTTTGGATTTCCTCAAGGTGGTTGAAGACTTGAATATGCACTTGAGGAGTTGGTGAGCTTGGATTAAAGACTTCTTCAAAGCTTTGAATGAACTCTTGATTAGGGCTGAAAAGTTGGCTTGAAACACCCTTTTTCAAATTCTCTCTTTTGAATGCTCTCTTGAATGCTCTTCTTATCTCTTTGAATACTTCCTTTGTTTCCCACCTTTTTGTTTCTTTTATAGCTTTAAGAAATAGAGGAAAACATTCTAGGCTAAAAAAGAGCCGTTAGACCGCATTAAATGAGCATTAAAAGCACTTAAAATGGGTTAAAAACTAGCCGTTGCGGAGAAATTCCGTCACAGGGGTCGACTCATGGGTCGACTCATGCCTGGGGGTCGACTTATGGGTCGACCTCTGTGGAAGAATACCAGAAAATAGGGTTCTATGATTTTTGGCCTAAAAACTGCAGGGGTCGACTCATGGGTCGACTCATGCCTTGGGGGTCGACTCATGGGTCGTCTCAGAGATTGTGCCAAGCCAAAAAATCTGCGTGCCAAACAGCTCATATGCCATGAGTTGACTCATAGGTCGACTCATGAATTTCAAACATGCATATCTTTCAAAATACAAGTCCAAATTCAATAAAATTTTTGCCATTAGATCACAAATCTTTTGTTCTATCATTTGATACTATCAAATCAGGGTTTTGATAAAATTATAATTTTGCCCCTGAAGAGCAATAAGGCTTTTTCAAGTAAGAAATATTAGTACCCCTTCAACTGCTTTGTAATCATCAAAATCAATCTAAGGAGCAACAATGCCCAATGCCTTTAGGTGTTGGAACTAGAAGGGAGAAGAGAGGGAGGCATGGGGAGACCTTAGGGGGTGTGGGAGCTATTGAAAATCTTATCATAAGATCCTTAGAGAAGATTCTTTTAAACAGACAAAAGATTTGAATCCTATTCAAAATCAAATAGTCCCTTGATATAAGTCCTACTTGCATTAAGAATCCTTATAGCCTTAGATATGTGACCCTCTTTAGGATATCTATTAAGTACCAACTATTGGAGCCTTTTTATCCATTTTTTCATATGCCACAAGGGGCTTAAGGGATGCCCCATGCTGGTCCTTCACGCCCTCTTTTATGTGGGCACATCCAACTTGATCAAATCAAGTGGCACCCCATGCAAACAATCAAAAAAATTGATTAAGGATTTGTATCCTTAATGCACTTGATCCAAAATCCTAGGCATCCAACAATTAGAGCCCAATGAATCAAATTCATTTAAATTATTAGTAAATAATTATCTTAAATTAATCTTATCAAAATAAATAATTTAAGTATAAAAAAAAAATGGGTTCAACTATGTGCTAGCAAGATTATCCTGAACCCAATAAGATTTTTCTAAACCTAATTGAGATGTCATAAGCCCAATTGCTTATTCCAGATCTAATTCTTTTATTGTGTCACTCCATAGGTTCAATTATATCTGATAGTGAGATATACCATGATCTCTATCATAGTATTATTGAAACTCTTTTCAATGGATTGAAATGATTTCACTCTAACTTATCAAGGATTATCGATCTTGAGCAATCTTAGTGAGCTTTCACAATACACTAGTGACACCTAGCAAGTATATAGTGGCAACCTAGTAGAACAAAAAAAAATCTCAAGGTGTAGTTTATATGTAATTCAGTCCCTCTATCGTGAGTTCCAACTGGATGGCAAGTCATGGATAAATTATCAAACCTCATCATCAGTCATATAATAGATTCGATTAGCTCAAGTGCAATTGTGATACTTATGGACTCTCGAACTTAGCCTCTCAAAGTTTATAAGACTACTCCTCTCTATTAAGATCGATAGATTCTATCTAGATGCACATCCTACTCCTACAGTGGACCAACTGTTGCCAATATCCACTACAAGGTCTCATCGAAGCCATGTTTATGTATCTATCAAACTCCAGCAACCTCATTATGAGCAATCATACCATCATAGGTTAAAAGATCATTCATATAACTATAGTATCAAGATGATCACTGATGATTGATTAGAAATCCAAATGATCTTTCGTATGATCATGCTCAATACTAGTTGTTCTCTAATAACTATCCACACCTATCACTCAGTATCTCTACACTGTAAATCAGAGACTCATCTATCCCGAAGGAAGTGATCTGTACATCGATCTATCCGAATCGATCACTGTCCTCATGATGATACTATGATCGAGAGTATTTAAGAATTTTATAAATACCTCTAATTCTCAACATCTTGAAAATATGTATCAAAGTATTAATTTCATGGATGATTCAATGACACATCACTCTTGAATAAAAATTAAATTTATCTTTTTATTAATCAAATCAATATTTTAAGTATAAAATTATATCCTAAATTTATTATAATGTGTCAGCCATATTGACTTTTAGGACATATATCTAACAATCTCCCACTTGGACTAAAACTAATTGGCCACTAATCTAAGTCCTATCTTCTCAAGATGGACTTCTATCTTTAGCTGGCTCAATTGCTTTGTCAGCAGGTCTGCCATATTATCTGTGAAGTTTACTCTTCATACCTCAACATATTTTTTTTAGAGATAGTTGCGTATGATATGGAACTACCGCTCGATGTGTTTTGATTTCTGATGAGACCTCGGCTCCTTAACAAGTGCCATGGCTCTATTATTGTCATAATAAAGTAGTATGGCATCCGATATCATTATCTCAAGCTTCACGATGAACTTCTTGAATCAAAAGCCTTCCTTTACAACATCCGAAGCAGTGATATATTCAGCTTCTATGATCCAATCCACTATAATGGGTTGCTTGAAACTCTTCTAGCTGACAGTGCCATCATTGTATACGAGCATATATTCTAACGTAGACTTTCTATCATCAGGATCAGACATAAAGTCTGAATCAGTATATTCTTCGACTCGCAACTCAGAATCTCCTCCAAAGATCAAGAACAAATTTTTAGTTCTTCTCAGCTATCTAGTGCTCCTTGTTTAGATTCGACTGATACCTACTTGTGACACTCATAGCAAGCATAATATCAGGTTGAATACACAGCATAGCATATATGAGGCTCTCTATGGTCGAGGCATAAAGAATCCTACTTATGCACTGAACTTTCTTTGATGTGGTCGAATACATCATCTTGAAAAGATGAATACCATGCCTAAGAGGTAAGAGTTTTCTTTTAGAATTTTTCATACTGAACATCTTCAGTACTTTCTCTATATATAGTTTTTATGATAGGCCTAGCATCTTTTTAGATCCATCCCTATAGATATTTATTCCAAGAATATAGAATGCTTCTCCTAGATCTTTCATGAAAGAATTTTTTGGACAACTATCAATGAGGAGAATATCATCCACATAAAATATGAAGAATGTTATTGCACTCCCATTGATCCTCTTATATGCACAAGGTTCCTCTTTGATCTTGATTAAATCAAAAAATTTTATCACATCATCAAAATGAAGATTCTAACTCTGAAAAGCTTGTTTTAATCCGTATATAGATTTTTGCAGCTTGCAGACTCGATGATCACCATCACCTGATGTGAAACCCAAAGGCTGCTTCATATAGATATCTTCCTCAAGATATCCATTCAGGAAGATAGTTTTCACATCCATTTGTTAAATTTTATAATCATAATAAGTTACAACAGTAAGCAGAGTGTGGATGGATTTCAACATAGTTACGGATGAGAAGATTTTCTGATAGTTAATACCTTCGTGTTGACTATAACTTTTTATGACAAGCCTAGCTTTATAGGTCTTTACCTTACCATCAACATCTCTTTTTTTTTTGTAGATCCATTTACACTCAATGGGTACTATACCCTTAGATGGATCCACTAAGATCCATACTTAGTTTGAGTGCATCGAGTCAATCTCTGATTTCATTACATCTAATCATTTTTTGAAATCGATGTCAGATATCACCTCGTCAAAGATATTAGGATCATCTCCATGACTCTTTACTTTCTACGTAAGCATACCCATGTACCTTTTAGGAGATCAGAAGATTCTACTAGATCTATGAGGTGGTGGAGAAACATAAACTACTAGCTCATGAATAATGGATTTCTGAGGATCTATAACTCTTTGCTCTTTCGAGATATTCTCTTCAAGCTCCACTAACCTTTCACTGTCACCATCTTGGATAAACTATTTTTCTAGAAATATGACGTTTCGACTTACAATCTCATTGTGATCTTATGAAAAGTAAAAGTAGTATCTCATTGATTCTTTTGGATATCTGATAAAATGAGCTATTACAGATCTATCCTCTAATTTATCAGCCATCTATCTCTTGATATAAGTCAGACATTCTCAAGTCTTAAGATAACCTAGACTCAACTTCTTACCATGCCATATCTCATATGGTGTGGTAAGAACAGATTTTGATGAAACCCTATTCAATAGGTAAATTATAGATAATAAGGTATGTCCCCAAAGATATAAGGATAAATCAGTGAAACTCATCATGGATCTGACCATATCTAATAGGATCCTATTCCTCCTTTTGGATACTTTGTTGAGCTGAGGTGTTCCAAGAGGAGTCCATTGAGAGACTATGCCATTATCCTTAAGATATTCTAAAAATTTTTGACTAAGACATTCACCTCCTCGATCAGATCAAAGAATCTTAATAGATTTGTCTATTTATTTTTTTACTTTATTTTTGAATTTATTAAATCTTTTAAAGGCTTCAAACTTGTGTTTCATCAGATACACATACCCATATTGTGACAAATCATCGATAAATATGATGAAGTAGCTATAACCACTTCTAGTCGCACATCAAACAGCCCACACATATCGATGTGTACTAGGACAAGTAATTTGGTGGCCCTTTCTCCATATCCTACAAAGGGTCACTTGATTATTTTTTCTCGAAGACAATATTCACAAGCTAAGTATGACTCTGAATCAAAAGAGCTAAGGATCCCATTCCTTTTTAGTTTATTTATCTTGTCCTCTCCAATATGGCATAGTCTATGATGCGATAAGTACTTTTGGTTAATTTCATCTCTGGATTTGTTTTGACCTACGGCACTTACTACTTGCTCGTTTAGATTTACATTCACATCAATATGCAAGTGATAAAAATTATCAATTAAAAGATCATATGCAATTAATTTATTTTATAAATAAATAGAATAAAAATTTTTATTAAAATCAAAATCAAAACCATCCTGTGCTAGTACAGATATGAAAATCAAATTTTGACTAGCTAAGGAACAAAATAACAGTCTTTCAAATCTAATTTAAACCCTATCGATAATCAAAGAGGATAAATGCTAATGGCGTCTGCAGTAACTTTTGCTCCATTGCCGATCTGAATGATCATGTCACCTTTTCTCAATCTCTTACTTTTTACTAGACCCTGCATTGAAGTACATATATGAGCACTCGAATCAAAATTCAATACTCAACTAGAAGGAGAAGAAATCATAAGATTAGATTCAATTATGAGCATACCTTCTGAAGGTTTGTTATCCTTTTTAGTCTTCAAACTTTCCAGGTAGAGTGGATAATTCCTCCTCTAATGACCTTCAGCATCATAGTGGAAATATTTTCTCTTTGCTTCAGTCTTCTTTAGAATATCCTTCTTTGGCTTGCTCTCTTTCTTTTGCTTCTTTGCGGGTTTACTCTTCTTCTTCCAACGAGATTTTTTCATGAATAAAGAAGTCCATTCTATAGTGAGAACAGTGCTTCTTAAACTCTTCAAAGTTTCCTTGGTAGTGACCAACATGTTGACCAGTTTGGATATGGTGCAATCAAATTTGTTCATAGAAAAATTTATAATAAATTAACTATATAAACTTATAAGAGATTGAAGGATCAAATTTATCTATATATCAAGTTCGAGCTTCTCAAACTCCTCAATATCCTTGATCACTGTCATACAGTGCTCATGGACTGAATATCTTTCATACATTTTCAAATTGAAGAGTTTCTTAGACACTTCAAAGTGTGCTGTGTGACTCTGCTCACCATACAACTCTTGTAGATGAGTGATCATAGCCTTGGCAGTGGACATATGCTCATGCTGGCTCTGCAACTCATTTGATATAGAAGCCAACATATAGCACTTAACCCGACTATTTTCATCCATCCATTTTTCATATGCTATTCTTTCCTCAGTAATAGGATGGTTTGGTAACAATAGAAATTTCTGATCGAGTACATGACCTAATTTTTTGAAAGTCAGGACAATCCTGAGGTTTCTAAGTCCATCTTTATAATTGATTCTGATCAAACGATTGGACTCAAGGATGCAGGCTAGAGGGTTTGAAGCTGATATGGTTTAATTGCAAGAGTAGAGATTCAAGTTAGACTTTTATACTTTAAATTTATATTTATTCTAGAAATTTTAAGAAGCAAACAATGACTCCCATCATTTTTTTGGATCCCTCCACTCTCTGGATGGAAAACGAAAATCCTAATGCGATAATTGAATTTTTAGTAGGTGCTGCGGTCCTATCGATATCATGTACCTCACCAAATAGTTATTGATATCATACACACCGATGCATGGACAATCTTTTGTCTAGATACTTCTCTAAGCATGTTGCAGCGACTTGGTCCCTAAGTTATGTGGGCTCACCTAACAGTTATTGACCACACTTTTTAGTTAAATCTGACCTACCATTCACAAGCAGATATAAAATCATTATTGGGTCCCTCACCTAATAGTTATTGGGCCCAATCCCATCCTTACCCTGGAACAACTCTTTACTAATAGAGTGGTTGCATATTTTTGGTATAACTGAACCACTGTAACCAATCGAGAACAATCAACACCAGTACCATGTCCACACATCTACAATGATGGAAGACCTATGGACTTAATATTTATGAAGAGATTTGATTTAGATCTCATCTAATTAGTCATTATATGATTGATCTAATTGGTATGGGCTAAACTAAACCTTCAAGCAACCTTATTTAAGGTATAATCTTTCAAATTGACTAGACAAGTGGAGATCGGTTGGGATCTCCTCATTGCTTTTCTTAGACACTAATAAATTGATCAGATAAGTGAATGGAACCAATTAAATAACCACCTCTCAATTACTTACCTTAGACACCAATAAGTCAATTGGTCTAAATAGGTTAGTTTAAGTGAATCAAGCTCAAGCCATCGAGCTAAATGAGGTTTTTAAATTAATTGATTCTATATATAAATTTAATCAATTTGATTAATAATAATTGTATGATCTTAAACTTAATTGACCTAACTCTAATCAATATTTAACTTGGTTTGATCAATTAGTTAATTGAAATAGACCCATTATGTTCAAATCAAAACCCTAGATGCAATCTAATTACATAACCTAATTTTTAATTTACCCATGACCAAAACTCTTATACACAAATATAAATTTTAAATTCTAAAATTAAATTTTAGATCTAAATTTTTTATATAAAAAATAAGTTTGAAATCATGAAACTAATTTTCAGATTTAACATACAAGCATATATCTCATATATGTATGTAAAATTTAGATCTAAATAAAAATTCAGATCAAAATATGATATCATATATCTCATATATAAATTATGAATCATATATTTTTAAATCTAAATATGTAATTACACATCTCATATATGAATCATAAATTAGATCAAAATAATTTTTAGATTTATGCATGCATCTATATATCACATATATATGAACTAGAATCCTATCTAGAATAAATTTCAGATCTATGCATGTCTTCACATATCGAATATATCAACTAAAAATTAAATTTAAAATAAATTTTAGATTTAGATAATTATCTATATATCTCATGTATAAAAAAAAATTAGATTTTAATTTTTTTTTTTTAAATATGTATGTCAATTTCATACATATGAAACCCATGGCTCTGATACCACTATTGAAATTTCGTGTCGAGGCAATGTATGTGTATTTTAAATTTTTTTTGAAACAACATAGTAGAATAGAAGATTAAAATATCTTTTAATCTAAATCATACATACATAAAATATAGAACATAAGGATCTACTTCATATGTTGAAATTAAATATGTGATCGAATCACATACTTATTTTATAATTTCTTTCTTCAAATCTGAATCTGAAAGAGAGTAATTTTTTTCTTAGCTATACAAGTATCTAATTTCTATATGTATCCACTCAAGATCAATCTAAAATAGTCTTCTTTGATGTTGATTTTTTTTCTCCAAGAATAAACACCCTGTGAATCTGAACGAAACCTAGATCGTGATCAACTTTTTGATCTTTTTCTTCTCTTCTTCTCTTGCTTTTCTTCTCTTGATTATGAAGCAACTAAATTCTGAAAACTAGTAAGCAAGGAGGGAATGCCCAAGCTCCTTTTGGTCATGGAGATGGAGGACGTCCAATGCCTTTGGGCATTGGAACTAGAAGGGAGAAGAGAGAGAGGCATGGGGAGACCTTAGGGGATGTAGGAGTTGCTAGAAGTCTTATCATAACAACTTTAGAGAAGGCTCTTTTAAATAGGCAAAAGGTGTGAATCCTATTCAAAATCAAATAATCCCTTAATACAAGTTTTATTTGCATTAGAAATCCTTATAGCCTTAGATATTTGACCCCCTTTAGCAGATCTATTAGGTGCCAACTATTGGAGACTTTCATCCATTTTTTTACATACCACATGGGGCTTAGGGGATGCCCCATACTAATCCTTCATGCTCTCTTTTATGTGGGTATGCCCAACTTGATCAAATCAAGTGACACTCCATGCAAACAATCAAAAAAATTGATTAAGGGTTTGTACCCTTAATGATTTGATCTATAACTCTAGGTACCCAACAATTGAAGCCCAATAAATCTAATTTATTTAGGTTATTTACAGATAATTAACTTAAATTAATCTTATCAAAATAAGTAATTCAAATACAAAGAAAAAATTAGGTTCAACCATGTGCTAGTAAGATTGTGCTGAACCCAATAGGATTTCTCTAAACCCAATTGAGACTTCATAAGTCTAATTATTTATTTCAATGAATTTCTTTATTGTGTGACCCCATAAGTTTAATTTTATCTGAAAGTGAGATATACCATGATCTCTATCATAGTATCATTGAAACTCTTTTCAATGGATCAGAATGATTCCACTCTAACTCATCAAAAATTATCGATCCTGAGTAATTTTAATGAGCTCTCACAATCTACTAGTGACACCTAGCAGTATGTAGTGGCAATCCTGTAGAATCAAAAAAGAATCTCAAGGTATAGTTCACATATGATTCAATCCTTCTATCATGAGTCTCGACTAGATGGCAGGTCATGGATAAATTGTCAAACCTCATCATCAATCATATAATAGATTTGATTAGCTCAAGTCTAATTATGATCCTCATGAAAACTCTTTTCTATTAATCACATTACTGTGACCACAGACTCTCAGACTTAGTCTCTCAAAATCTATAAAACTACTTTCTATTAAGATCGATGGATTCCATCTAGATGCGTATTCTACTCTGATAGTAGACTAACTGTCATCAACATCCACTACAAGGTCTCATCGAGGTCATATTTATGTATCAGTCAAACTTCAACAGTCTCACTATGAGTAATCATACCATCGTAGGTCAAAGAACCATTCACATAACTATAGCATCGAGACGATCACTGATGACTGATTAGAAATTTAAGTGACCTCTTGTATGGTCACACTCAATACTAGTTATTCTCTAACAACTATCCACACTCCTCGCTCAGTATCTCTACACTGTGATATGATCGTGATGTTGCCGTTAGGACACCGTGATTATCAATCAAATTTTAATTTTAATAAAAATTAAAAATATATAGAAAGTAGTGAGTCGGGGCGAATCCATAGAGAAGATAGAATTTTGATTTAAAATCTTTAATTTTCTAAAAAATAAAATAAAATTTTAAAAAAAGTAATTTAAGTCAGAAAATAAAAATTAAAAGTATGAAAAATAAATCCAGTACTAAGATCTACTAACTAGATCTTAGTATCTACTTACAATAAAAATAAATAATAAAAATTTTAAAAATATAAAATAAATTGGTACTAAGATCTACTAACTAGATCCTAGCATCTACTTGTGAAAAATAAAAGATAAGAATTTAAAGTATAAAAAAATAAATTTTATATTAATTAAAATTAAAATTTAAGTACAAAAAATTTAAAAAGAATAATAAAATAAAAAAATAAAATTGTAACAAAGATCTAAATTTGATCAGTCCAGCCTCATCGGGAAGATGGTTAATGACCTCTCCTTCTTCCGTCGTACTCGATAGAGCGAACCGATTTTTCTTCTTCTTCTCCTTGGGTCCCTAAACTTATCTAATTTTTTTTTCTAATTTTTTTAATCTTTCTACTGATTTTTTTTTCTCCCCAGGTTTATTCCCCGGACCCCCTATTTATAGGTGAATTTTTTATATTTTTTTGATAGGAAAAAGAGTCCTAAAATCCTTAAAAATCATATTAATCCTCTTAGAAATATTTCTGACCGTTGGATCAGGCTTGAACCATCCAGATCTGCCCGAAAAATCAATGTCTTAATCCGAATCAAAGTCGGATCGAATGTCAGTCATCCGATCTAGGTTCTGATGAAGTTTTGACCATCAGATCATGCAAAAGATTTTCTTAACACAGTCGGAAGCATCCTCAGCCATCCGATCGCATGATAGATCGCTTCTGGACCATCCAATCACACAAATCCTCTTCTTATAAATCAACAGCAAACGTGGACCATCGGATCTGATGATGGATGAGTTTTTGGCCGTTAGATCATGCAAAAACTCCTCTCTCACTGTGAGCCATGCGTGTGAACCACGTGAAGTTTCCTGTGGATCGCATCTTGATTTCAATGGACCGACCGATCGATCCACTGTGCACCGGAGGCTATAAAAATTATTTTTTAAGATATTTTAGCTCTGTTTTCACTCCAATTTTTATCTAAAAAATAAGAAAAAATATACATTAAATTTTTAAATTTTTTTTATTATTTTGATATTTAAATTGCTCAATTGAATTAACATCTATTTTTCATAAATATTTTTTAATTTTATATTTTTTCAAAATTATTTATTTTTATAAAAAAAATTAATTTATTCATGAAATTAAGTTTTTAAGAAGATGTTAGCATCATAAATTATCAAAAATATCTTCAATAAATATAAAAATATACCACTTATCATACCCTCCAACTTGAACTTTGCTCATCCTCAAGTAAAGAAAGAATTTAGAATTAAGTACTGTTTAACTTAAAATTTTGAATTTCATAAAATAATTTTTAAAAAACTATTGATATTCAGTAGAGCGTGAGTGAGGTATGTCATTGGAGTATTAATACTAATCAATATGAGAGTTAAACTAAGAACACTAAATCTTTTTTGAACTTTTTCAAATTATCCCTACCTTTATCTCTAAATTATTAACCTTCATATGGACAAGTATATTGTTACTTCCATCTTTCATTTATTGATTGATTTTTTTTTTTTTAACATTGTACTGCTATTGAGTGTCTTAACCACTTAAAATTTTTGTTTGACTCATGTAGCGAGTTTTCAGCCAATGACTCCCAAACCAGATGGCTTTAGGGCACTAGGTATAGAATATCCCTCGGACCTATTTGCTCTAATCAAACAGGTTACAAGTTAAAACTAGCTTTACAACAAAGCTTCTTTGTCCTTCATACCTTTTGATGTGAAACTCAATGCTTGCTTAGGCAAAGAGGCCCGATTACTTTACATGAAGTAATTAAAAACTCTTCTTTTTTTTTATTTAAATATATGAAGAAATATATAGTTACTCTATACAAGCCCATAGAAAGTAAACTCTTCTTTGATGCTGGTAGAAAAATTTAGAAATACTCAAAGAAAATTATTTCAGTTTCAAACTTAACTCTTTATTGAGTTTTCTTAATACTTGATCCCTCAATATCTCACAAACTCTCTGATTTGTACATCAATTTTTTTTTAAAAATGCTTGATTTAACTTGATTCATAAATATAATCAGATGCTTAAATACTAAATACCAACTTACTCAAAGACTTTAAAAATTTAAAAATTTTTATTATCTCCCCCCAACTTAATCGACATTATCCTCAATGGAGTAGAAAAAATGAAGGGTGCATGCAAGAAGAAAGAAAAAGAGAGATACCACCTGATCCATAAGTCTTTTCAAAATTAATTCTCCCCCCAACTTAGCCAAGATTATCTTCAGATCCCTACAAAAGATATTAAGTAAGACTTGATTAACCTAAATAAAATACAAAAGATAGCAAAAAGTATAAAACTAAAAATTAAAAATTGGGTTGCCTTTCAAGAAGCGCTAAGTTTACCGTCTTCTGTCGGACCTTGTTGATTCTCTCATCTATCCCGTGTCAAATATTGGATTGATAAATTTCAATAGTTTTGGATTGCCAATCTCAGGAAGATGATCTATAATAAATTTTAATATTTTATTATCAATCTTTAGAAAGTAGTTTACATTCTTGTTCTTAATTTTAGAAAGATAGTTCACAAACCCATTCACAGACCCTTGTTTATCGAGAATTTCTCCTATTTGTTCTTCTAAAATGCTCATGAATTGAGTTTTTAGGTTAGGAGTTGAGTTTGAAGTAATAGGTGCTGAAAGGGTGTCAGTTGATTTTAAACATGTGTACTCAGATGTGACCAAAGGCAATTTCAGTTCTGGAGGAGGTGATTTTAAAGTGGAAGAACCAGCTTCTGGGGCTGAAGGGTATGAAACTTTTGGTGAATATATCTTGGATAACTTATCCGCTCTCTTCTCTTTATCACTTAGATCAATATCAGTACTGGGCTCAGATTCTTCTATTGGGCTAGTCTCAGTACTAATCTTCTCTTCTTAATTTTTTTTTGGCTAGCATCAGTACTAGCCTCACTCACCTGGACTTGATATGGGTCCTCAAAAATTCTATCACTTTTAAGCTCAAAGATTACTTTATCATTTTCAAATTAAAGATTCTTAGGTGGGATATTGGACTGATGACTTGGTCCAGGTGGTTGGTGGGTAGGTGGATCATTTTCAAAATTTGATATTGGTTTGTTTGGTAATTGATCTAGTTCTCTCCTCATGCTAGACTCAGCTAATTGACCTATTTGTGCTTCTAGTCTGGCGAGGGATTGCTGTTGGATCATAATCATTTGTTGAAGTTGGCTAAACCTATCGTCGGCTAGAGGGATTTGTTGAGGAGGTAGGTATGAAGGCTGATTGTAATAGGATGGCTGAGTAGACTGAGTAGGCTGTCCTCTATTATAAGCATAATTTTGATATTGGGGCCTATTCTGAAAGTTCTGCATAAAAAAAATTTGGGTCTGAGCCTGAGTCTGTTGGGGTCTCCAAGAAAAATTAGGATGATTCCTCCAATCTTAGTTATATGTATTTAAGAATGGATCATTGATAAGATTGGAGTAATCTTGAGTAGCTTGAATTTATTCTTGGATGAAAGGTGAAAACTGTACAGCCGTAGAATATTCACGAAAATGATGGGCTGGGCTAGCACAAATAGAATAAATCTCCTGATAATTAGAAGATTGTGTGTATTACACAGGAGATTGTAGATTTAAGGCTAGGCATTTATTTATAAGAAGATCGATTTTATCTAATTTTTGAGCTAGCAGATTCAAATCGACCTCAGGACTAGAGTCAGAATATTTGATCTCATAGAATGATGGGAACATCGATGGGTTATAGGTGGAAGGAATAAAATATTCCTTCATCTATCCAGGTGGTTCTTAGAATTTTTAGCCATTTGATTATCATGTTTAGCATGGATCAGTCGTTCAATTTTAGGATTAGGTTCAACTAGGTCAGAAAACATTATACCGTGTATGTACTAGTGCAAACCCTAATATGTGTTGTTAAGATTTTTTTTTTTTAAGGAGGAGAAAAAGAAGAGAAAAGAAAGAAAGAGAAAAGTTCTAAAGATGAGATCCTTAAGAAAAGTCTTAGACCTAAAGACGTAAGATGAGAAGTATTAGTTGTGGTTAAGTGTTAATTGCAATCAAGTTAGCAAATAGTTAAACCTAGACACCTATGGGTTTCTTAGACCTAACAGTTTGATGTAGAGGGGCTTAGTCTAGATACAAATTGGGTTTGTTCTCACTTGCTTCAACTAATCTGGTAAGAGATGAGGTCATGGGGGTCCTCCCGTTGCTTGCCTTAGACACCAATTGAATTGGCCAGATAAGCTAACGAAATCAATTAAATAACCATGAGTCCACTTAGGTAGAGCCTTTGTAACCTCTAGTCTTAGACACTAATTTTAGAGGTGAGTCCAAACTTACTTTGTACTTAACTTGACCACAATACTCAAACTGAACTCAATTGATCCTAGGGGCCCATGTCTACTTGATTTTAGTTAGGTTTGGGTTAATGCGGGATGCTGGTTGGTTGTTTTTGGGCTAAGAAAGGGTGATGAGATCTCCACCTTATCTTGTTATGGGTGTTGCCCTTAAATTGATTTGAGATGAATATGTACAACCAATTTCAAACAAGGAGTTCTATGCAACTAAATTAGATACATGAAATTAATTAAACTTGAAAGCTTACCTTGTCTCCAGCGATCACCAAAAAAAAATCTAAGATGATGAATGCTTCTAGCAATTAAGTTTCTACTCTTGTCATGCAATTTTTATTAAGTTTATGTGGATAAATTTTAGATTAATTTTAAAAAAATAGTAATTAATATTAAAAAAATATTAGGATTAGGGTTAGGATTGATCTCACTAAGCAAAATTTAAAGCTTTCTACTTTTCTTTTTTGAATTTTTGAATTTTTTTTCTACATAAAGATAAAAAAATAGAAAAGTTAGTAAGTTAAATTTATAAGAAAATCAAAAAAATCAAATATTAAAATTGATACTTTTCCCAGCAATGATGCCAAATATTGATATGATCGCGATGTTGTTGTTAGGACATCATGATTATCAATTAAATTCTAACTTCAATAAAAATTAAAAATACATAGAAAGTAGTGAGTCTGATCGAATCCATAGAGAAGATAAGATTTTGATTTGAAATCTTTGATTTTGTAAAAAATAAAATAAAATTTTGAAGAAAATAATTTAAGTCAGAAAATAAAAATTAAAAATATGAAAAATAAATTTGATACTAAAATCTACTAACTAGATCCTAGCATCTACTTACAATAAAAATAAATAATAAGAATTTAAAAAGTATAAAATAAATTGGTACTAAGATCTACATACTAGATCCTAGCATCTACTTGTGAAAAATAAAAGATAAAAATTTAAAGTATAAAAAATTAAATTTTATATTAATTGAAATTAAAATTCAAGTACAAAGAATTTAAAAAAATAATAGAATAAAAAAAATAAAACTGTAATAAGGATCTAAATTTGATCAGCCCAACCTCATCGGAAAGATGGTTGATGACCTCTCCTTCTTTCGTCATACTCCGTAGAGCGAACTAATTTTTTTTTCTTCTTTTTGAGTTCCTAAACTTATCTAATTTTTTTTCCCATTTTTTTCTTGTCTTTCTACTTATTTTTTCTTCTCCCCAGGCTTATTCCTGGACTTTCTATTTATAGATGATTTTTTTATATTTTTTTGATAGAAAAAAGAGTCCTAAAATCTTTAAAAATTATATTAATCCTCTTAAAAATATTTCTGGCTGTCGGATCAGGCTTGAACCACCCAGATCTGCTCGAAAAATAAATGTTTTAATCCAAATCAAAGTCGGATCGAATGTCAGCCATCCGATTTGGGTTCTGATGAAGTTTTGGCCGTCAAATCGTGCAAAAGATTTTTTAACACAGTCGGAAGTGTCCTCAGCCGTTCAATCACATGATAGATCGCTTCTAGGCTGTCGGATCGTATAAATCCTCTTCTTATAAACTGAAAACAAATGTGGACCGTCGAATCTGATGATGGATGAGTTTTCGACCATTAGATCGTGCAAAAATCCCTCTCTAGCTGTGAGCCATGCCTGTGGACCGTGTGAAGTTTTCTGTGGACCGCACCCTAATTTCTGTGGACCGACCGGCCATTCCACCGTGCATCGGAGGCTATAAAATATTTTGGCTCTATTTTTGCTCCAATTTTCATCTAAAAAATAAAAAAAATATACATTAAATTTCTAAAAAAAAATTATTATTTTGGTTCTTAAATTTCTCAATTGAATTAACATCTATTTTTCATAAATATTCTCTAATTTTATATTTTTTTAAAATTATTTATTTTTATAAAAAAAATTAATTTATGAATAAAATTAGATTTTTAAGAAGATGTTAGCATCATAAATTATCAAAAATATCTTCAATAAATGTAAAAATATATCACTTATCACACTGTAGATCAAAAACTCATCTATCTCGAAAGAAGCGATCTGTGCATCGATCTATCCAGATCGATCACCATCCTTATGATGATACTATGATCGAGAGCATTTAGAAATTTTATATATGCCTCTAATTCTTAACATCTTGAGAATATATATCGAAGTATTAATTTCATGGACGATTCAATAACACATCACTCTTGAATAAAAATTAAATTTATCTTTTTATTGATCAAATCAATATTTTAAGTATAAAATTATGTCCTAGACTTATTACAATATCTCAACCATATTGGCTTCAATGACATATATCTAACACTATATGTAAAGGATAAGAAGGGAGATAGATCATTTAAGATGGACAAAGACATACATGAATTCAGAAGTTTTGTTAGAGAGGCTGGGCTAGTGGACTTGGGGTACGAGGGACCTAACTTCATATGGTGCAACAATCAATTGGGTTTAGCCAGAGTATGGGAGAGGCTCGATCGAGCCTTTGCATCTAAACTAGGATGGATCTTTATCCTGTAACGAAAGTCCAGCATTTGGCAAGATTTGCCTCAGACCATAATCTTCTTTTAATAGTTGCTGAACAACAAAGTGCTAAGAAGAGTTACCCCTTCAGATTTGAAAGATTTTGGCTTTATTATAAAGTCATTTATCATGTCATCAAGAAGGCTTGACACGTTGCTTCCAAAAAAAAGAAAAGAAAGCTTGACACATTGGTGCAAATATGTCCCCAACGAACAGGTTATCGGCTATACTGCACAAGGTCAAAATAACTGTTAGAAGGTGAAACAAAAGGAAGGTAGGGAATTTATTCGAGAAAGGAGAGTCTTTAAATGTGCAAATTCTTTATCTCAAGCCAGTCAAGCTCAAATGGTTGCTTTCAGTCTCAATTGCATCAACAAATGTTGGCTCTCTGGAGAGCCTACCATCAAATATGGGTCTGCAAGAGTCATTATGAAGGAAGAAATCTAGAGCCCTTTGGTTAAAAGAAGGTGATTCAAATACATGTTTCTTTCATAGAACAACCATTCTAAGAAGAAAGAAAAATAGAATTATTGCAATCCAATTTGAGGTAGGAAAAGGATAGATATGGAGGATGGGGTCAGGTCTATAATACTGATTGCTTTAAGTAAAGGTGGGCAATGTGCAATTAGTCAGAGAAGGTATGGTTATTAGAACCATTCTATGAAGTCTTGGAGGAGCAAAATGAAAGACTTATAATAGTAATATCCAAGGAGAAGATTGAGCAACGCATACAATCTATAAACCCAAAGAAAGTGTCGGGCCCAGATGGAATTCAAATTTTCTTTCATTTGAAATTTTGGTCCATTATTAATTGTGTGGTGATTCAGGTAGTCAAACATTTCTTCGATACATTTGATATGCAGAGTTGATGGAAGCAAACATGTACACGCCAAGTGAATCCAAGCCAAGCAGGTGATTTTAGGCCAACAAGTATTTATAACATGATGTACAACATTGTGATAAAGATTATGGTTAATAGATTGAAGCCTATTCTCCCTTGCCTAATTTCTTAGGCTCAAGGAGCTTTCATTAAAGGAAGGAATATAGTGGATAACATTTGTCTAGCCTAGGAGATTGTGTATTCTATATTCAAGGCTCTTTATCCTCCAAGTCTAATGATAGTTAAGGAGGACATGGAGAAGGCATACGATAGAGTCCAATGATATTACTTGGTGCTTGTGTTTAAGTAATTTCACTTCCACCCCAAGTTCATATAATGGCCTATGTCAATCAGCCATAGTATGCTATTCTCAGCAATAGGAGTCCTACGGAATGGTTCATGATTAACCATGATTTAAGGCAAGGATATCCTTTTTCTCCCTATTATTCATATTATGTGCCAAAATATTTTCTGTGTCATTGCAAGCTACTATCTAGTCAAACCTTTGAGGGTATATCAACCAATTTATAGGCCCATAGACTAGCTGTTTGGGCTACTAATGCCATAATAAAATACATGAAACTTGTTGACCGTTGGATTGATTTTGATGATAATAAAACTATTTGAGTATAATTTATTATGTTACTAATATTATTTTTGAGAATATGTAGTTTAAATTCTAAGTACTCATCTTGTTCCAAGTGATTTTCATCGATTAAATGAAGCACCACTACTCAAGAGTTTTATGAAGAAATTCTAGACTAGACACACCTTAAAAAAAAGATTAATGAGGATTAAAATCATGTAAATGAGGTAAATTTAGCCTAAAAATAAAATTAGAGAAGAAAGACTGTCAAAAATTTTATGGCATGCTTGGCACGCAATTTGAGTCGACTAAAAGGATGCTTGAGCCGACTCAGTATCAGTGACAGAAAGCTAAATTTTTTATTGTAAGAGACATAGTTGATCTAGATTCAGCTTAGTCAATCAAAATAGGATTTGGTCGACTAAGTCAAAAAGTTAGATGACTTAATTTCAGAGGACAGTAGCAAGATAGAAAGGCTGATGTTCAAGCATTGTCCACTTAGTCGATCAAATCGTAGTGAAGTAGGAAAAGATAAAGAGTCTATTTTTTAGTTGTCTAAGACTTAGCTAACTAAAATAAATTTTGAATCGACTAAGTGAAGCACTTAGTCGACTCAGAGAAAAATTAGTCGACTAAGTTACTGTAACAACTAGTTTTTCAATTCTACACTTGTTTGACCCCATCTTGTTTCCAATGGCTAGTTTTATATTTTTAATGGCTAGGATATTAAATGAAACCTCTCCAGATACCTTAGAATGATGAAAAAATCTTGAAATATAAATAGAACACTTATGAGATTTGAATAAAACTTTTGGAACACTTATTAAAGAGCATTCAAGTCTACTTTAGTTCATTCATTGTGTGAGCCAATTTGTGAAGTCAAAGAAGAGCTTTTCAAAGAATATTCTACCCTTCCAAGCATCCAAAAAGTGGAAGAAGTCAAAGTACAAATATTGAAGAGCTCCACCAACTTCTCTCAAGCATTCAAGGAGAAGAATTAAGCCAACAAGCATTCAACTCAAAATTCTTCTTTTGGGCGTCATAGAGTTTTCATTTCTAATCTCTTTTAATCTTGTATTTATTATGATTGTATTTTATTTTCTTTCAAATTTATTAGGATGAGAAACTTAGATTAGTCCAAGCCTAGAGTTGGACGGTGTATTGATTTGATTGGTGAGCTAAGGATAAAACCAATTGTGCTTGATTATTAGCCTAGAAAATAATCATTGTAAGGTTGTAGTTGGTGAGCCTAAGTCAAAATCAATCGGGTTGGATTGTGAATCCAAAAAAAAACAATCAAACTATAATCAATTGAGTGATTATAGTTGAATTTTCAAATGATTTACTTGGAGAGTGGATGTAGGTGCCGAGTTTGATGCCGAACCACTATAAAAGCATTGTATTTGTGATTGTGTGATCTTTTCTTCATTATTCTCATTCATTACATGTATTTTAATTTATTCCACTAAGCATCTTGTAGTAAATTCAGCATAATTAAAGCTTAAATTTTAAATACCTAATTCACTCTTCTCCTCTTGAGTAGACATCCTTGGGTAATAAGTGATATCAGAGTAGGTGCTCACTTGTTACTCAATTCTTTGAGCTAAAAATTTAATGGCAAACTCAATTGGGAGGTCATTGGTTGAGGGATAATCAACCAATAGACCTTCACTTTTTAATGAGATAAGTTACACTTATTGGAAAGCAAGAATGAGAATATTTATCCAAGTACAAGATTATGACATGTAAAATATCATAATAAATGATCCACACACACCCACAACCTTTATTGATGGCATGTCCATCTTCAAGCCTGAAAAAAATTAGGATGAACATGACAAAAAATAAGCTCAACTCAATGCCAAAGCAATGAATGTGCTATATTATGCTTTGGATATAAGTGAGTTCAATAGGATATCAGCATATTCATCGGCCAAAAAAATTTGGGATAGACTTGAAGTCATCCATGAGGGTACTAATCAAGTCAAGAAATCTAAGATAAACATATTGGTGTACAAGTATAAGCTATTTAAAATAGAACCACATGAAACTATCACCGAAATATTCACAAGATTCATTGATATCTTGAATGATTTAAAGAGTCTTGGAAAAGATTATTCTAATAGTAATGTTGTGCATAAAATTCTTAGGTCTTTGTCAAAGAATTGAAGCTAAAAGTAACTACCATTCAAGAGGCAAAGGATCTAAACAAGTTAGCTTTGGAGGAGCTTATCGGATCGCTCATGACACATAAGCTCAACATAAACCAAGGTAAGAAAGAAGAGGTAAAGAAGAAGAAAAGTATAGCACTCAAGGCCATTGCCATCCATGAAGAAGAAAATGACTCCGAAGAAGATTCAAAAGATGATAAGGAGATGGCTACGTTAGCAAGAAGGTTCAAGAAGTTTATGAGGTGAAAAAAGAAATTTGAGCTCAGGAGAAGATATAATAAGAGAGAAGGTAGTAAAGAGAAAGAAAAGAAAAAAGAAAAAGAGCAACCTCTTTGCTATGAATGTAAGAAGCCTAGACATTTCTAGATGGACTGCCGCCTCTTGAAGAAAAGCTCCAAAAAGATAAAGAAGAAGACATACAAAGCTACATGGAGCAATGATGAGGATTCTTCTTCAAGTGAAGAAAAATGTCTAATAGAAGAGAAGATAAATCTTTGCCTTATGGTACTTGATGATGATGAGGTAAGTGATGATAATTCAATTTCAGATTTTACTTTTAAAGAATTATATGATGTTTTCAATGATCTAATTAGTGACTATAAAAAATTATCTCATAGAAATAAAGAACTAAAGAAAAAAAATCAATTCTTAAGGATAAAGCTAAGATAGAAGAAGATATGAAGGAATTACAAAGTAAATTAAAAGAATCAATTAAAGAGAATGAATCCCTACAAGAGAAAGTAGACATATTAAAACCCATAGAAGATAAATTTACATTAAGTTTTCAAAATTTATAAATACTAATTAAAAATCAAAAGATGGTATTTGATAAAGCCGGTATAGGATATAACCCATTAAAGAAATAAAAATTGTTAAAGAATGTCTTTACAAAATCTCACACTCATAGTAGAAATATAACTTGCTATAGATGTAACAAAGTTGGATATAAGTTCATTGAATGCAAGAATGTTAATATAACCAAAACTTTTAATACAAATAAGCAAAAGATAAAATAAATTTGGATTCCAAAAAAAATTATTTATGCTAACCCCAAGGACCCAAGTTAGCTTGGATACCTAAATTTATTTGATTGCTTGTGTAGGTGTGCTTGGCATCTGTGAGAACTAAGAGGAGATGGTATCTTGATAGCGGATGCTCAAGGCATATGATGAGAGATAGATCTCTATTTATCTCTCTTGATGTAAAGAATGGAGGTGTGGTGATATTTGGAGATAATAGTAAAGGCAAGATTATTGGTCTCGATAATATCATGATAACTCCCTTCATGTGTATTGAAAATATTTTGCTAATAAAAAGTTTAATACATAACTTGCTTAGTATTAGTCAATTATGTGATAGAGATTTTAATGTTTCATTTAAATCATCACATTGTATTGCAACTAGTTCATTTGATGATAGCATTAAATTCATAGGAAAGAGACATGGCAATGTTTATATAGTTGATCTTGATGAACTTAAAAATAAAAATATTGAATATCTAGTTGCTATGAATGCTAAAGCAAATGAATCTAATTGGATTTAGCATAATAGACTAGATCATGCAAGCATGGATTCATTGGCTAGATTAATCAAACTTGACTTAGTAAAAGGTTTACCTAAGTTAAATTTTGAGAATGATAGAGTTTGCAAAGCATGTCAACTTGGTAAATAAATAAAATCATCTTTTAAATCTAAAAATATTATTTCAACTACTAGGCCACTTGAATTACTTCATATGGATTTATTTGGACCGATTTCAACTACTAGTCTGATGGAAAAAGATTTGATTTTGTAATTATAGATAATTTTTTAAGATATATATGGGTACTTTTCTTAGCTTATAAAGATGAAGCTTTTGAAATATTTGTTAACTTATTTAACAAGATAACAAGTGAAAAAGAATGTAAAATTTTGAAACTAAGAAGTGACCATGGCATCGAATTTGAAAATCATAAGTTTGAAGAGTTTTATTCCAAAAATAGAATTAACCATATATAATTTTTCTGCACCTAAGACACCTCAACAAAATAAGATGGTAGAGAGAAAGAATATGACTTTAATTAGAATGGCACGAACCATGCTTTATGAAAGTAACCTACTAAAATATTTTTGAATGGAAGCTATTAACATCGCATGCTATATATTAAATAGAGCACTAATAAGATCAATTTTAAAGAAAACCCCATATGAGCTTTACAAAGAAAAGAAGCCTAACATTTCATACTTCAAAATTTTTGGTTGTAGATATTTTATCCTAATAAATGATAAAGATAAACTAAAAATATTTGATGCAAAATCTGATGAAGATATTTTTCTAGATTATTCATCTCATAGTAGAGCATATAGAGTGTTTACAAGAGAACATAGTAAAGGAGTCGACGCATATTATTTTTGATCAAACTAACACCCTTAAAGCAAGGGAAGAAGAGCTTGATGTGGATGCAGGAAATCTTGAAGAAAAATCGAAGGAGATGACTATTGAAGACAATCCCTTACAAAAAAAAGAAGATGAAGAGCAAGAGGTTGAAGGAGAAAAACTACAATCCCAAAATGAGAAGGGTACATCTAGTCTACCAAAAGAATGGAGGTATGATCATAATCATCTTAAGGAGTTAATTATAGATGATCCATCTTATGGAGTTAAGACTAGAGCATCACTTAGGAAAGCCATGAATTATTTTGCATTGGTATCACACTTAGAACTTAAGAATATAATAGAAGCTGAAAAAGACCTAAATTAGATTTTAACAATGCAAGAAGAATTAAATCAATTTGAAAAAAATAAAGTTTAAAAATTAGTTGAAAGACTTGAAAATTTCTTAGTAATTGGAACAAAATAGGTATTTAGGAATAAGCTAGATGAGAAGGGTAATATTATTAGAAACAAAGTTAGATTGGTTGCACAAGGATACAATCAAGAAAAGAAAATTGATTTTGATGAATCTTTTGCATCAGTTGCTAGACTTGAGGTTATTAGATTGCTCTTAGCATTTGCTTATTTTATGAATTTTAAATTTTTTTAAATGGATGTAAAAAGTGCATGTTTGAATGGATTAATTGAGGAGGAAGTTTATGTGGAACAACCTAACAAATTTGAAAATCAAGAATTATCTAATCATGTTTATAAACTTAGGATTAAAATAAGCTCCTAGGGCTTGGTATGATAGATTAAGTAAATTTTTATTAGATAATGATTTTAAAAAAGGCAATATAGATAAAATATTATTTATTAAAAGAAAATTAAATGATTTATTGATGGTACAATTATATATTGATGATATTATATTCGATGCTACTAATGAAAATCTGTGTAGAGAATTTGCTAGTCTTATGCAGGAAGAGTTTGAGATGAGTATGATGGGAGAGCTAAACTTCTTCCTCGGACTCTAGATCAAGCAAACTAATGAGGCGATCTTCATCAATCAAAATAAGTACATCAAGGTGATATTAACAAAAATTTGGGATGGAGAATGTTAAAAGAAGTGGTACCCCCATGAGCACAAACTGCAAGCTCGATCAAGATCTAAAAAAAAAATAATGGATCCCAAGCTATATCGAGGTATGATTGGATTTTTGCTTTACTTAACTGTAAGTAGGTTGGATATAATATTTAGTATATGTATGTGTGCACGATATCAATCTAATCCAAAAAAATCACATATAGTTACGGTTAAAAAAATATTTAAATATTTAATAAATACTCAAGATATAGATTTATGGTATTCTTTGTAATCTTCATTAGACTTAATTGGCTATAGTAATTCTTATTTTGTTGGTTGTTGCTTAGATAGAAAGAGTACAAGTGATACTTATCAATTTTTAAGAGTTAATTTAGTCTCATAGTTTAGCAAGAAACAAAACTCAGTAGTCTTGTTTACGATATAAGCCAAATATATTATCGCTGAAAGTTGTTGTGCTCAACTATTGTGGATCAAACAATAACTAAGAAATTATGGTATTATTTGTAATAATATTTCTATTTGATGTGACAACACTAATGCTATAAATTTGATCAAAAATCTTGTATTGCACTCAAGAACTAAACATATAGAAGTTAGACATTATTTTATTAGGGATCATGTGCAAAACAATAAAATAACACTTGAATTTGTGCCAACTAAAAATCAAATTACAGATATTTTTACTAAACCTTTAAATGAAGAGAGATTTTGTGCTATAAGAAAGTCATTGAGTTTATTTGATCCATATTGTTAAATTATTAAATGTGCTTATGTGTTGAAATAATTGCTACAATGTGATAAATGTTCTTAAATTATCTATATTTAAATTCTATTAGAAAAAGCATGTCTCATTGCATCATTTTTAGCCCTGAAACTTTGAATGTTCAGTTTTGTGCCGGACTAAGCTGGCTAAATTTTTTCTTTATGAAAAATTTAATCGACTCAGTACTTAGTCGACTCAAACTTAATCTTAGTCGACTTAGTTATCGGAGATCCTATTTTTTAAATAAAATTTTTCGTCAGACCGTCCTCCTTCTTTCTTATTTCTTTCGAGCCATTCTTGAGCCGCCTAACCTCTAAACCCTAAAATCCCTCTCCTAGAATCCTAATCCACTGCATTTTTGAGAGGATCTTGGATCCATGGCACCAAGGAAGTGGGTTGCTCCGAGAAGGTTCGAACATCAAGGATGTCGGACAAAGCACCATCATGATCAGCCTGAGTCTTCTCAGTCCATTCTACCACCTCCTCCGACCGTCTCTGCTTCGTCTTCTCCCCCTCCTTCGGTTGCTCTTTTACCTCTAGTAGCTCCCACTCTACCTCCTCCTCATCCGACTGCTCCAGCTTCATCCTCTTCACTAGCTCCTGTGCAGTTCACTTCCACACCAGTTCAGCCCTCAGCACAGCCGATGCCATCATCTTTAAAGTTGATCCCTTTTTCTTCAAGGGCTGTGACTATTGAGAGGAAAATAGATTTTGGATTTTTGGAGAAAGAAGAGTTTGAAATTGGTGAGTGCATTAAATTTTAAGATTGAAAGTTTTTGTGCATTTTAGACCTGTCTATGATCAAAGTATAAATATGTCTTAAAAATATTAAAATCTTTAATGTTTTATTTCTATTATTTTAAATTTGATATTTTTTATATTTTTAAAAATAATTAAATATAAAAATTTAATTGTAAATCAACAAGCAACGATCTCTCAACATGTGTAGATAAAATTTAAGTTCAAATTTAAATATATAAATACATGATAGGAATTTAATAAATAAATAAATAATAATAATAATAATAAAAAGAAGTGGATCGGTGGCTTTGGAAGACATGCATGGTTATTTAGGACCCATGGATTTTTGGTGGGTGTACGAGTGCTCACAGGTCCCTCCCGGCGGGTGTCAAAAGAAAAGGTAGATCAGTGGTTGTTTGGAGGGACCCGCGGGCTTTTAATGTATGGATTTTTGGAAGCTGAGGGTTAACACGCGGCTTACAGCGATTTGAATGGTTTGGGTGCGACGCTGAAGCGGTCATGCATGGGAGCGCGAGCGCCTGGGTGCGTGGGATCCACGACGCGGTACGGTCGAGCTGGTTTCATGTAGGCGTGGGTATTTCACGCGGACGAAGGGCGGATGCGCGAATACGCAGGCCCGAGATGTGATAAACTTGAACGCCCTTGATACGTGGTAACCAACGGAGGGAAGAGTCCTATTTCGTGAGAAATCAAAAGATTGAATACGGTCAAGATTCAGAGAGTCTGTAAAAGCCATCAAAAGAGATCTAAAAGAGATTTAGACATATAAGAAAAATTATCTGAGAGAAAAAAAAAAAAAAAAAAAAAAAAAAAAGGCTATGAGAAAAAAAAATGACAAGTTTGGATTAAAAATTGCTTCAAAGGTGCTGGGAAAAAAATTTTTGCTCTTGTATCATTTTCACACATACACTATATCGAAGATCAGATCTAAATAGGAAGAAAAAGAAGAAGTCCAGTTTATTTTGAAGAGTTTGAAGAAAGAAAGAGAGATCATCAACCATCTTCTCGATGAGATTGCGCCAAGCAACTTCGAAAATCTTTGTTACAATTTTTTTTATTTATTAATTTTTTAATTTTTTTGTAATTTAATTTTAAATTTTAATTAATATAAAATTTATTTTCTTGCACATTAAATTTCTACTCTTTATTTTTATTACAAGTAAATACTAAGATGTAGATAGTAGATCTTAATACCAATTTATTTTTATGCTCTTTAAATTTCTACTATTTATTTTTATTGTAAATAAAAGTTAAGATCTAATTAGTAGATCTTAGTACCAAATTATTTTCTTTACACTCTTAATTACTGTTTTCTGACTTTGATCATTTTTTTAATTTTTTTTTATTTTTTTATAACAAAGATTTCAAATCAGCACTATCTTCTCTGTGGATTCGATCCGACTCGCTATTTTTTACATATTTTTATTTTTTTAGAAGTCGAATTTAATTTGATAATTACAGTATCCTAACGACAACATCACGATAATATCAATTTTAGCGTCGTTGTCGGAGAAAGCACAAACGCTAAGATTTTTGATTTCTTTGATTTTTTTTGTAAATATAGCTTACTATTTTTTTTTTATTTTTTTTACAGAAAAATTGGAAGAGAACAAAAAGCTTCAAATTAGTGAGATCAATCATAACCCAAATTTTTTATTTTTTTTAGTAGTAGTTGCTTTTTTTTTGCAAATTAACTTAAAATTCACCTACATAAATCTAATAAAAACCGCATGACAAGAGTAGAAACTTAATTGTTTAGAGCATTCATCATCTTAGATTTACTTTTCGTGATCGCTGGAGACAAAATAAGCTTTCAAGTTTAATTAGTTTCATACATCTATTTTAGTTGCATAGAACACCTTGTTTGAAATTGACTGTGCATATTCATATCAAAATAATTTAAGGGCAACTCTCATTAACAAGATAATGTGAAAATTTTATGATCATTCCTTAGTCCAAAAATAATCAACCAGTATCCCATATTGACCCAAGCCTAATTAAAATTCAGTAGACGTTGACCCCTAAGATCAATTGAGTTCAATTCGAATATTGTGGTGAAGTCAAGTGCAAAGTAAGTTTGGATTCACCCCTAAAACTAGTGTCTAAGACAAGAGGTTAAAAAAATTAAGCCTAAGTAGACTCATGATTATTTAATTGGTTCCGTTAGCTTACCTGACCAATCCAATTGATGTCTAAGGCAAGCAACGGGGGGACTCCCATGACCCCACTTCTTGCCTGGCTAGTTGAAGGGAGTGAAAACAAATCTAACTTACATCTAGGCCGAGCCACTCTATATCAAACTATTAGGTCTAAAAAATCTGTAGGTGTCTAGGTTTAATTGTTTGCTAACTTGCTTACGATTGAAAAAAATAAAAAATATAAAAAAAATCTAAACCACACATATTAGGGTTTATACTAGTACATGCATGATAGGAGATCTCTTTTTTCTGACCTAGTTAAACCCAATTCTGAAAACGAATAGTTGATCCATGTTAAATCTGATAATCAAATGGCTAAAAATCTTAGAGAACCACCTAGGCCGATGAAAAAATATTTTATTCTTTCCACCAATAACCAATGGATGTTCCCATCATTCTATGAGATCAAACATTCAGACTCTAGTCCTAAGGCTGATTTGAACCTGATAGCCCATAAATTAGATAAAATCGACCTTCTTATAGATAAATTCATAATCTTAGGTCAATAATCTCCTGTACAATACACACCACCTCTCAATTATCAGGAGATTTATTTTATCTATGCTAGTCCAACCCATCATGTGAATGCATATTCCGCGATTGCACAGTTTTACTTTTCATCCAAGAATAAGTTCAAGCTACTCAAGGCTACTCCAAACCGATTAATGATCTATTTTTAAATGCATATAACTAAGATTGGAGGAACTACCTTAATTTTTCTTGGAGACCTCAACAAACTCAAGCTCAAACCCAAATGCTATCTATACATAACTTTCAAAATAGGCCCCAGTATCAAAACTATGCCTATAATAGAGGTTAGTCTAGTCAGCCTATCCAACCATTCTATTACAATCTGACTTTATACTCACCTCCTCAACAGACCCCTCTAGCTGATGATAGGTTTAACCAACTTCAATAGATGATTGTGATCCAACAGTAATCTATCACTAGGCTAAAAGCATAAATAGGATAGTTAGCTGAGTCCACCATAAAGAGAGAACCAGATCAATTATCGATCCAACCGATATCAAATCCTATGAACAACCCATCCAATGACTACCAACCACCTGGACCTAGTCATCAATCAAATGTCCCACCTAAGTATTCTCAATTTGAAAATTGTACAGTAATTTTTGAGCTTAGAAGTGGTAGGATTCTTAATGATCCATACCAAGACTAGGTGAGAGAGGCTAGTACTGATGCTAGCCAAAATGAGCTTTTAGAAAAAAAGTTAGTGCTGAGACTAACCCAATAGAAGAACCTGAGCTTGAAATTGATACTGATGCTAGTTCTAATCTGAGCGAGAAAGATAAAGAAAAGAAGAGAGCGGATGAGTTAACCAAGACATATAAACCAAAAGTTTTGTTTCCTTCAGTCCTAGAAGCTGGATCTTCCTCTCTAGAATCATCATCTCCTCCAGAACTGAAGTCGCCCTTGTTAGATATGTGCCTTAAAAGTCAATTATTGGCTGACATATTTTATAATTTCAGAACTTAATTTTATACTTGTAATATTTTTATTATCAATAAAAGATTTTTTTATTTCAATCATGTTTATATATCCATGATTTATCTTAGAAATTAATAAAGATGATTTTGTATATTTTCAAAGGTGTTGAGAATTTGAGACATACATTAATTAGTGGTTAATTTCTCAATACTTTCAGTCAAAAGATTGTTATGGAAGATAGTGATCAATCCATTCGAGATTGGTACATGATTCACCTCCCTCGTAGGCGATGAGTCTTGAATCTGTAGTGTAGGGACATTGGGATGAAGATGCGGATAGTTGTTAGAGAATAATTTATACTGAGCGTGACCAATTCAAAAAATCAATTGGACATCTATTCATTCGTCAGTGGTTGACTCGATGCTGTAGTGGTGTGAATGATCTTTTTACCTATAGTGTCATTGGCTATTCGCAGCGAAGCTACTGAGTTTGACTGCACGTTCTCTTGGTCCCTAGCCATTCGGATCGTTGCTATGTAAGTTGGCTACAGTAGGTTCAGGTTTGCTATTAGAAGTAAGATTTATCTAGATAGAATCTATCGATCTTGATAGAAAAGGAGAAGTTCTATGCAATTTACGAGACTGAGTTTAGAAAATCTTTGATCAAAGCAAGTGTGAATACTGAAAAAGAGTTTTCATGGGATTCACAAATAAATTCGAGTCGAGCCAATCTAAAATATGACTGATGATGGAGTCTAATGAGTTCTCTATGACCTCCATCAAGTCGAAACTCATGATAAAAAGATTGAATCATACGATAACTGTACCTAAAGATTCACACTTTCATTTTATTGGATTGCCACTACATACTGCTAGGTGTCACTGATGAATTATGAGACTCATCGGACATCATTTTGATGATAGATGACCCTCGAAGGGTAGAGCTAGAATTGTTCCAACCCATCGAAAAGAGTTTTGATGATATTGTGATGAATATCATAATATATCTCACTACCAAATAGAATGAAACATATAGGGTCACACATTAAGGGATTTAATCTTGAATTAACCAATTGGGCTTATGAAGTTCTAATTGGATTTAGATTTGTTGAAATCCTATTGAGATTAAAGAACCATGCTAGCACATAGTTAAACCTAATTCTTCTCTGAACTTCGATTCGATCAAGTCCATAGCCTTGAACCTAATCTAAATCTATTTTAATTTGCGTTTAGCTGGGTATTTAATTGTGAGCCCAAAAAGATTGGATTAAGTCAACAAGTTGGCTAACTAATCTCTTAATTTCTCTCTTGTTATTTTCTTTTGAAGCGAGAAATGAATGGAAAGAAGAGAGAAGGCACAAGCCTCCCTTTTTACAAGTCCAAGGGGTGCCAACCCCTTGGAGTGGCATGAGAAAGAGAGAGAAGCCTACCCCCTCTCTTGCTTTGGCATGGAAGGAGAGAGAGAGGGGGGCCACGCCCCTCTCTTGTGCATGAAAACTCTAAGGGGGTGCCAAGTGTTGGTGCCCCAACTACGTGCCCCTTTTTGTTAAGGGATGCCCACTCAGTCTCCCTATTTTGAGTGAGGCATCCTATCTACTTGCTAAAAAAAGTGATGGTCTTTTCAATTAGGTTTGATTATTTTAAAAAAAAATATATTAAAAGGTAAGAGACCTTATGAGATAAAATTTAATCTTTTTAGTTTGATTGGATAATGATTTGGAATCAAGAAAGGCTTATTTAAGAAGATGGTCTCCTAGGATTTCATAATTATTGAATTTTGAGAATTCAAAACTCTTTCTCTCTCCTCACCATGCCTCATGCTCTCTCTCTCTTCTCTTTTCCATGCCCAAAGGTTGGGCATCTATCATCTACATGCTTGAGTTGAGAAGGGTCTCTTCTACAGTAAGGAACAAGAAGAAAAAGCTACAGTTTAAAGGTTAAGATTGCAGTCAAGATTAACTGTTGATCAAGGTTCAAAGAGACAAGATCCTACTTGAAGAAGAAGGATCTACCATAAGAAAAAAGATTCAAGGTTGATCCTGATAGATACTTATAGAGGTCAAACATGTGTGCGGCTCAAGGACCTTTAGATCTAAGATCGTCAGAAGTGGTGTAATTCTACCCATGCCAAGGTATTGAGATTTGATCTCTTCTTTATTTTTATTTTTAGATTATATACATATCTTTATTTCTGAACTCGGATAAGATTAGATAAGATCGAATGCATGTGGGGTTAAATGGTTTAACCCAATTCGTTTTCACTGCTATTCAAAAGATTTTTGAAATCTATGCATGAATCCTATCCGATTTTTTAATAGTAGTATCAGAGCCAGATTTTTAAAAATATATATAGTTTGATTTTTATCTTAGATCTAAAAGTTTAGTTGATTTAAAATTGATCTTGTGTTGGTATAAAGTTGTCCTGGTATAGGGTTTACCCTCTATATTGAAAAGATTATCCTAGTACAAGATTGATCAATTTTGAGAATTATTTTTGAAATGATTAAATTAATCTTTTAGATCTAAAAATTAATATATATGATATGTCTTATTTCATATTTAAATCTAAAATTAGAATGATTAAATGTTCACATCGGACTAATATAAGATTATCCTGATATAGGGTTTACCTCCTATATTAAAAAGGTTGTCCTAGTTTGATACGAATCAATTTTTTAAAAAATATTTTTAATATATTTTAATCATTATTTTAGATCTAATTATATATATATTTGATATATATATTTTAAATTTTAGATCTAAAATTTAATGTATATGTGATATATATTTTTAGTTTAGATCTAAAACTACATATACGTGATATATGACATTAGATTTAGATCTGAAACTATTTCAACATTATAAGCCACTAATGCATGCAATAAAATATAATCTAAAAATTATTTTTAGAATCTAAAAATTATATTATTGCATGTGGATATGGGTTGAATAAATTAGGTCTAATGATCAAACTATAATTAGGGTCAATTAATTAGATCAGGCTAGAATCCATTGTCGATTTTGAGCAGTTGAATGAACCTAATCAATGATTGATTAGGATTAGCTCAAAGGGGCTCAAAGTCGAGTTTAGATGTAGTTGATCATATCGATTCACATTTTGATATGAATTGAATGACTCAAGATCAAATTTGACTCAGCAATTCAGATCCGTTTCAATAGATTAACCTGATCTATTTTAATCGATCAATTTGATGTCTAAGGCAAGTATCTAGATGGTGGTTATTTAATTGATTCCGTTGTCTGATCTGATCTATTTGATTGGTGTCTAAAAAAAGCAATGGGGGGGCTCCCACTCATCTTAACTTACCTGACCATTTTGAGAGATTCAGTTTCGTACAGGATTGCTTGTTGACTCGAATTCACTTATACCGACTAGGCTGGTCAGACATGTGGATATGCTGATCTGAAGTTGATCAGTCAGATGTTATATTTGTTGATTTAGAAGAGATTTAAACCTAAATCTTCTCACTAAATATTAAGTCTAGAGGTCTTCTATCATTGTAGAGATGCGGGTGCCTTCCTAACATTGATCGTTCTTGGCTGGTTACAGTGATTCGGTTGTATCAGAAAGATATAACCACTTTATTAGCATTTGATGCCCCGAGATTGAGATGGGGTTGAGTCCAATAACTGTTAGGTGAGGATCTCAATGACTGTTAGTGATGCAATGGATAAGGTGTTGTCCACTCATTGGTTTATGCTCACCAATAACTGTTAGGTGAGGTGTGTATAGATTAATGAGATCGCAGTACCCACTTGAAATCGATCGTGTATAGATTTTTATTTCTCTATCTAAAGAGTGTGAAAAATTTTAGAAAATAGTGGGAGCCTTGTTTATTTTTAAAATTTCTAAAACAAATATTTTTATAAGTATAAATATCTAACTAGAAATTATTCTTTCTGCAGATAACCATGTCGAGTTCTAACCCTTTAGCTCGTATCTTCAATAACAATAGGTTGATTGGTACAAACTACAAAGACTGACTTCAAAATTTGAGAATCATTCTCAGTTCTGAGAAACTTATCCATATCCTTGACTAGGATGCGCCTGTGTTACCAGCTCATCCATCTCCTAATCAACGAGCCGCACTTGAGGAGTGGATGGATGAGGATAACAAGATGAAGTGTTATATTTTAGCATCCATATCCAATGATCTTCAGCAATAACATGAAGATATGAGGACTGTCAAGGAGATGCTGACTTATCTATAAGAGTTGTATGGTGAGCAAAGTCGCATAGCTCACTTTGCGGTCTCTTAGAGATTATTCAGAGCGAAAATGCATGATGGATAGTCCGTCAATGATCATTATTTGACAATGATCAAAGATATTGAGGAGCTTCAGAAGCTCAGAATGAATATGGACAAAGAATTACAGATGGATTTGATCCTCCAATCTCTTTCTGATTCGTATGGGTAGTTCATCATGAACAACCATATGAATAATATTGATAGCACTTTGCCTGAATTACTGAACATACTGGTAATAGCAGAGGGCACCTTGAAGAGTTTAAGGGATACAGTTCTAACTGTGGAGCGAGTTTTCTCTAAGAGAAAGTCTTCTTTCAAAAAGAAGAAGAAGTCTGTAAAGAAGTAAAAGAATGAGGCCAAGCCCAAGAAGCAGGTTCTGAAGAAGATCGATGATCAAGAAAAGTATTTTCATTGCAACATCGAAGGCTACTGAAGAAGGAACTATCCAACCTACCTGGCGACCATCAAGAGCAGGAAGAAAAATGCACCTTCTGAAGCTACGTCTGATATGCTCGTTATTGAAATTAATCTAATAGTTTTCTCTTCTTCTAGTTGGGTTATAGATTCTGATTCAAGTGCTTATTTGTGCACTTCTATGTAGGATCTTGAAGAAGTGAGAGGGTTGAGGAAAGATGAAATCACTCTCTGGGTTGGCAATGGAGCAAAGATTGCTGCTATAGCCATTAGGACCTACCCTCTGCGATTACCGTTAGAAATTAATTTAATTTTGAAAGACTGCTATTATATACCCATAGCGAGTAGAAATTTAATTTCTATATCTGTACTGGTACAGGATAATTATAATTTTTATTTCAATAAAGATATATATTCAATTTATTTTGAAAATAAAGTTATTCATGTACTTTCTTAATTTGATCTTTATCATTTGCATATGGATGTGAATGTCAATATTAATGAGCAAATTGTGAATGTCATAGGGTTTAAGAGACTTAGAGATAGAATTAGTCAAAAATCTTTATGGCACCTTAGGCTAGGCCATATCGGAGAGGACAGCTCAACAAACTGGAGAAAGATGGTCTTCTCAGACCATTGACTTCCGAGTCTTATCCAGTTTGTGAATCATGTCTTCAAAAAAAAATGGCCAAATTGTCTTTTATGGGATAAGGAGAAAGGGCCATTGACATATTAGCCCAAGTATACACTGATATGTGTGGTCTATTCAATATACAAGCCAAGGGTGGCTATGTCTACTTCATAACTTTTATCGATGATTATTCATAGTATGGATTTTATGTATTTGATGCATCATAAGTATGAAGTCTTTGAAAAGTTTATAGAGTTCAGACATGAAGTAGAAAAATAAATCAAAAAATTCATAAAGATTTTTCGATCAGATCGAGGAGGAGAATACTTTAGTAAAAAATTTTGAGCCTATCTCAAGGATAATGGCATAGTCTCACAGTGGATACCTCCAGAAATATTTCAACTTAATAGAATATCTGAAAGAAAGAATCGGACCCTATTAGATATGGTCCGATCCATGATAAGCTTCACAGATCTATTTATTTTTTTCTAGGGATATGCATTACTTTCTACGATTCATCTTTTGAATCAGATTTTCTCTAAATCTGTTCCTACCACACCATACGAGTTATGGCATGGTAAGAAACTAACTCTTGGGTATCTAAAGATTTGAGGATATCCGATCCATATCAAATGACAGTAGGTGGATAAGTTAGAGGCTAGATCTTTTAGATATCGCTTCATAGGATATCCTAAGAAAATCATGGAATACTACCTCTATCTTTTTGAGAATCATAATGTGATTGTGAGCCATCATACTGTCTTCTTAGAAAAAGAGTTTATCCAAGATGGAGGCAATGCGAGGAAGATTGAGCTCGAAGAGAAAGTCTCTGAAAAGTATCGAGTCCAAAAATCTGAACTCAGTAGTGAGCCAGTAGATGTGGTACCTCTTTCACCTCGTAGATCAAGTAGGATCTTCCATCCTCCTGAAAGGTACTTAGGTATTCTTATAGAGGATCTAAAGGAAGTATTTTTTATAGGAGATAGGGACATTAGAAATGATCCCAAGACCTATGATAAAACAATGTTAGATATAGACTCTGAGAAATAGATGAAAGTGATAAAGTCAGAAATTGACTCCATGCATTCCAACCAGGTTTGGTCCTTAATAGATCTATCTAAAGATATTGTACCTATTGGATGTAAATAGATTTATAAAAAAAAAATTGGATCGGATGGTAAGGTAGAGACCTATAAGACAAGGCTAGTTACGAAATATTACAATCAATGTGAAGGCATTGACTATAATGAAATATTTTTATCCATGGCTGTGCTGAAATCCATCCATACTCTGTTTGTGATAGCAGCCTTTCATGATTATGAAATTTAGTAGATGGATATAAAAATTGCCTTCCTAAATGGATATCTTGAGGAAGATATTTATGTGGAGCAGCCTTTGGGTTTCACATCCAGTGATAGTGATCGCAAAGTCTGCAAGCTGCAAAGGTCAATATATGGATTCAAGCAAGTATCTCGAAGTTGGAACACTCATTTTAATGATATGATCAAAATATTTGATTTCATCAAAAATAAAAAGGAGCCATATGTGTACAAAAAAATTAGTGGGAGCGCTATCATATTTTCGTATTGTACGTGGATGATATCCTCCTAATTGAAAATGATATTTTTATGCTGACATCGATCAAAATATAGTTATTAAAAGAATTCATCATGAAAGACCTCGGAGAAGCTTCCTACATTCTTAGTATAAAGGTCTATAAAGATAGATCTAAGAGAATGATAGGACTTTCACAGCGAATGTACATAGAGAAGGTGTTGAAGATGTTCAGCATAAAAAATTCTAAGAGGGATCTTTTGCCCCTTAGACATGGCATTCATCTCTCTAAGAAGATATGTCCTGACATACTTGAGGAGATCCAGCGCATGAGCAAGATTTCTTCTGCTTCGACAATAAGAAGCCTCATATATGTCATGTTATGTACATGACCTGATATAGTCCTTGTCGAGAGTGTCATGAGCAGATATCAGGCAAATCTAGATAGAGAACACTAAATTAGTGTAAAGAACATCTTTAAGTACTTGAGAAGGACTAAGAATTTGTTATTGATCTTGGGTAGAGGATCGAAGCTGAAAGTTGAGGGATACACCGATTCAGACTTCATAACTGATGTCGATGATAGAAAGTTTATATCAGGATATATCTTCTTGTGTAATGGGGTGCAGTTAGCTAGAAGAGTTTCAAACAACCGATCATTACAGATTCGACCATAAAAGCCAAGTATATCACCACCTCTGAAGCTGCTAAGAAAGTCTTTTGGTTTAAAAAATTTATTACAGAGCTAGATGTGATGCCATCAGATACCATTGCACTACATTACGACAACAATAGCACCATAGCCCTTACTAAGTAGCCCAGATCTCATCAGAAGTTCAAACATATAGAGCGACGGTTTCACATTATACATGAATACCTCAAGAAGAAGTTCATCGAGGTATAAAAAATTGACTCCATACATAATGTGGCGGACCGCTGACCAAGCCTCTCAGCCAGTAAAAGATCGAAGCTCACCTTAAGAAGATGGGTCTTAGGTATATGGGCAATTGGCTTTAGGTCAAGTGAGATTTTGTTAGATATGTATCCTAGAAGTCAATCATTATTGGATGACATATTTTGTAATTCCAGAGCTTAATTTTATATTTGTAATATTTTTGTTATCAATAAATTTTTTTTTATTTTAATCATATTTGTGTCTATGATTTGTCCTAAAAATTAACAAAGATGATTTTGTATATTCTCAAAGATGTTGAGAATTTGAGATATATAATTAGTGATTAATTTTTAAATACTCCCGATTAAAAGATCGTCATGGAGGATAGTGATCAATCCATTCGAGATCGATGCATGGTTCACCTTGTAGGCAAATGAGTCTCGAATTTGTAGTGTAGGGACACTGGGGTGAAGATGCAGGTGGTTGTTAGAGAACAACTTATACTGAGCGTGACCAACATGAGAAACTACTTGGATGTCTACTCACTCATCAGTGGTTGACTCGATGCTGTAGTGGTATGAATGGTCCTTTGATCTGTGGTGTCATCGGCTATTTACAGCAAGGCTACTGAGTTTGACTGTATATTTTCTTGATTTCTAGCCATTCATGCCCTTGTTGTGTATGTTGGCTATAGTAGATTCAGATTTACTATTAGGAGTAGGATGCACCTAGATAGAATCTATTAATCTTGATAGAAAAAGAGAAGTCCTATGTAATTTGTGAGACTGAGTTCAAAAAATCTTTAGCCAAAGCAAATGTGAATAGTGAAAAAGAGTTTCCATGAGATTCACAAATGAACTCGAGTCGAGCCAATCTAGCATATGACTGATGATGGGATCTGATGAGTTCTCCATGACCTCCATCAAGTCAAGACTCATGATAGAAGGACTGAATCATATGATAACTGTACCTAGAAGTTTACACTTTCATTCTACTGGATTGCTACTATATACTGCTAGATATCACTGGTGGATTGTGGGACTCATCAGGCATCGTCTTGATGATCGATCACCCTCGAAGGATAGAGCTGAAATTGTTTCAATCCATCAAAAGAAGTTTCGATGATATTATGATGGAGATCACAATATATCTCACTACCAGATAGAATAGAACATATGGGGTCACACATTGAGGAATTTAATCTTGAATTAACCAATTGAATTTATGAAGTTCTAATTGGATTATGATTTGTTGAAATCCTGTTGAGTTTAAGAGAACCATGCTAGTACATAGTTAAATCTAATTCTTCTCTGGACTTCGATTGGATCAAGTCCATAGCCTTGAACCTAATCTAAATCTATTTTGATTTGGATTTAGCTGGATACTTAATTGTGAGCCCAAAAGGATTGGATTAGGTCAATGAGTTGGCTAACTAATCTCTTAATTTATCCCTTGTTATTTTCTTTGGAAGCGAGAAATGAATGGAAAGAAGAGAGGAGGTGCAAGCCTCCCTTTTGGCAGGTCCAAGGGATGCCAACCCCTTAGAGTGGCATGAGGAAGAGAGAGGGGCTCATCTCCTCTCTTGCCTTGGCATGGAAGGAGAGAGAGAGGGGCCACGCCCCCTCTCTTGTGCATGAAAACCTCAAGGGGGCGCCAAGTGTTGGCACCCCAACTACCTGCCCCTTTTGTTATGGGGCACCCACTCAGTCTGCCTATTTTGAGTGGGGCATCCCATCTACTTGCCAAAAGAGGTGATGGCCTTTTCAATTAGGACTACTTTTTTAGAAAAAAAATTAGATTAAAAGATAAGAGACCTTATGAGATAAGATTTAACCTTTTTAGTCTAATTGGATAACGATTTGGATTCAAAAAATGCCTATTTAAGAAGATGGTCTCCTAGGGTTTCATAATTATTAAATTTTTATAATTCAAAATTGCTCCTCTCTCCTTTCCACACCTCACCCTCTCTCCCTCTTCTCTTTCCCACGCCCAAGGGTTGGGCGTCCATCATCCGCACACCAGAGTTGAGAAGGATCTCTTTTACAATAAGGAACAAAGAGAAAAGGCTGTAATTCAAGGGTTGAGGTTGCAGTCAAGATCAACTATTGATCAAGATTCAAAGAGGCTAAAATCCTACTTGGAGAAGAAGGATCTACCGTGAGAAGAAGGATTCAAGATTGATCCCAATGGATACCTATAGAGGCCGGACACGTGTGTAGCTCAAAGACCTTTAGATCTAAGATAATTGGAAGTGGTGTATTTTTATCCGTACAAAGGTATTGAGATTTGATCTCTTCTTTATTTTTATTTTCAGATTATATGCATATCTTTATTCTTGAGCTCGAGTAGGATTAAATGAGATCTAATGTATGTGGGGTTAAAAAGTTTAACTCGATTCGTTTCTGCTATTATGCAAAAGATTTTTGAGATCTATGTATGCATCCTACTCGATTTTCTAATAGTCCTTGGTCATATCTAAGTATGCATGTTTAAAATCAAATAACACTCTTTCGATACCCATTGCATCGAACTCAACTCCTAACCCAAAAACTTAATTTATGAGGGATCAAATATTAAGAAATTCCAATAAAAAAATATTAAGATATCGAGGGATCAAATATTAAGAAATTCCAATAAAGAGTTAAGTTTAGAACTTAAACATTTTTTCTTGAGCACTTCTAATTCCTCCTATCAGCATTAAAGAAGAGTTTACTTCGTATAGACTTGTGTAGGATAACTTTATATTTTTTTATAAAAAAAAATTAGAGCATTGTCCCACTGAGTAACCAGGCCCCTTCGCTTAAGTAAGTATTATGGTTCGCATCAAAAGATGAAGATGCAAGAAATTGGACAAAAAAAATTTTTAATGCTTCCAAGTACTTCCTGCTGAGTAATCGGACTTCTTTGCCTAAGCAAACATTGAGTTTCACGTCAAAAAGTATAAAGGATAAAGAAGTTTTATTGTAAAGCTAGTCTTAATTCATAGCCTGTTTGATTCGAGCAAATAAATTCGAGGCGTATTTTATACCTAGTGCCCTAAAGCTATTTGGTTCGGAAGTCATTGGCCGAAAACTCGCTACATGGATTAAATAGAAATCTTAAAGAGTTAAGACACTCAATAACAGTACAATGTTAAAGAAAAAAAGAGAGAAGAAAAAAAATCAATAAATAAAGGATGGAAGTAATAATATACTTGCTTATAATGATTTAGAGATAAAGGTAGGGATAATGTAAAAAAAGTTCAGAAAAAATTTAATATTTTTGGTTTAACTCCCACATTGATTAGTACTAATATTCCAATGATATATCTTACTCACATTTTACTAAACATCAATGGTTCTTTTAAAAATTATCTAGTAAAATTGGAAACTCTAAGTTAAACGGTACTTAACTTTAAATTCTTTCTTTATTTGAGGACAAACAAAGTTCAAGTTGGAAATGTGATCAAAATACAAATATGTCATAAAAAATATTAAAATTTTTAATGTTTAATTTTTATTATTTTAAATTTGATATTTTTTATATTTTTTAAAAATAATTAAATATAAAAATTTAATCGTAAATCAATAAGTAATGACTCTTTAATATGTGTAGATGAAATTTGAGTTCAAATTTAGATGATATGTAAAAGTATATAAATATGTGATCGGAACTTAATGGATAAAGAAGAAGGAGAAGAGGAAGAAGAAGAAGAAGAGATCCAGTGGCTTTTTAGTGGGCGTATGAATGCTCACGGGTCCTTCCCAGCGGGTGTTAAAATAGAAGGTGGATCAGTGGTTGTTTGGAGGGACCCGCGGGCTTTTAATGTATGGATTTTTGGAGGCTGATCGGAGAAACACGCGGCTTACAGCGATTTGAATGGTTTGGGTGCGACGCTGCGGCGGTCATGCATGGGAGCGCGAGCGCCTGGGTGCGTGGGATCCACGATGCGAAGCGGTCGAGCTGGTTTCATGTAGGCGGGGGTATTTCACGTGGACGGACGGATGCGCGAACACGCAGGCCCGAGATGCAATAAACTGAAATGCGCTTGATACACGGCAACTAACGGAAGGAGTCCTGCTCCATGAGAAATCAAAAAGTTGAATACGATCGAGATCCAGATGATCTGTAAAAATTATAAAAAAAATTTAAATATATAAAAAAAATATTTGAGAGAAGGAGGCCTTGAGAGAGAACGAGGTGACAAAACTTGGATTGAAAGCTACTACAAGGCAAAAGGTGCTAAGAAAAAGAATTTTGTTCTTGTGCCATCTCCATGCATACACCATCTTGAAGATCAAATTCAAAGAGGAAGGAGAAGAGGAAGCCCAGTTTACTTTGAAGAGTTTGAAGAAAGAAAGAGAGATCATCAACTATTTTTTCGATGAGACTGTGCCAATCAACTTCAAAAGTTTTTGTTACAATTTTATTTATTTTATTATTTTTTAAATTTTTTATAATTAAATTTTAAATTTAATTAATATAAAATTTATTTTTTTATATTTTAAAATTCTACTCTTTATTTTTATTGCAAGTAGATGCTAAGATCTAGATAGTAGATCTTAGTACCAATTTATTTTATGCTCTTTAAATTTCTACTATTTATTTTTATTGCAAGTAAAAACTAGGATCTAGTTAGTAGATCTTAGTACTAAATTATTTTCTTTAAACTCTTAATTACTGCTTTCCGACTTCGATCATTTTTTTAAATCTTTCTTTTTATTTTTTTATAAAATCAAAGATTTCAAATCAGCACTGTCTTCTCTATGGATTTGATCCGACTCGCTGTTTTCTATATATTTTTATTTTTTTAGAAATCGAATTTAATTTGGTAATTACGATATCCTAACGACAATATCGCGACAATATCAACCTACATACCCTAATTTGGTGAGGGAGTTCTATGGTAGTGCTAAAATCAAGGCCAATCTTTTTGAAACTGAGATTATGGCTGTGAGGATTAACCTAACTATTGAGAAATTGGATCAATTGCTTAGGGCAACCATAGTAGGGGCAGAAAAGCTTGATGATCATGCCAAAGAGTTGCGTCTGCTGTTCGATAGGGATGATGCACTTGAATTTGAAGAAATTTTGAGAAAGCACCTATTTACTGAGCATCGCCTGCTATATCATATGGTCTGCAAGATTTTCATTCTCCGGATTGGTAGATTTGACTATCTTATTAAAAATGATGCGGGGATTCTATATCATATTTTAAAGAGAGAGTAGTTTAATTTTTTAACCTTGATGATGAGGATAATATAGGAAGCGAGATCGAGAGCCAAGCCTACATTGCCTTATGAAAAGTTCCTCACCCTAGTTTTTAGAGATTTTGATGTAGACACGAAGGGTGAGTCTTTTAGGGAATTAAAGCATTATGATATGTATAATGAAAAATCTTTGGAGAGGATGTGCTACAAGAAGATTGATGGATAATGGATTAAAGTTGATAATGAAGAAGAACCCATATTAGTACCTAAGCCTATGTCGCGGTTTACAGGTCCATCAGTTCGACGAGTGGCTTCAGCACCTATCCACCTTGAGGGAGATCAAATTGAGGAGATCATATATCGTGTTGTTGATGAGGTATCTGATTGCATTCCATCATTGATGGAGTATGCTGTGGAGCGAGTTCTTGTCAGGCAGTATTCTTCGACGAATGTGGATCCATCCTCCTCTGCCCATCCTGACCCTACTCTAGATTAGGATGCATGTAGTACCTATTAGAATGCATCTTTTCGAGCTTAAACTCCTTTTATATGACTTGTAGCTTTTTGGGATAACTTGTTTAAGCTTCTTGTTGGATCCTTGATGTATGCCTATTTTGGCCATATGATTATGTTTAAACTCTTTCATATATATGAATGAAGTTCTCTATTTTTCTTTAATAATGTATTGTCTCCCTGGTGCCATATATTGGGTGATGTGTAATGTGCCATGATGCATTATTCTTTTTTTTTTAATGTGTAATGCTCTTAATTACTAATATTTATCTTTTTGATAATGACAAAAAGAGAGAGACTAATGAGAAGCATAATGAGGATAATTTGAAGTATTTAATTGATTCATTTATTTAATTGATTCATTTATTTAAATATGAAAAGTTGTACTTTGAAAACCTAAAGATCAAGTGGCACACATTAAGGGGGAGTAAATACATAATGAAAAATAAATTTGAACATAATTATCATATTCAAGGAGAGTGTATGAAATTTAATAAAATTTGAATGAATTTGATACATCTTTTTTGATTTAAAGAGAAGCATTTGAAAATTGAAAGAAAGGTATACTCAAAGATTTTGCCTGAAGAGAAAATAGGTAGTTCAAAGAATGTATTTTTAAAATTTTATAACAAAATAATAAAAGATTAAATATTTTAATCTTCTAAACATGCCTTATATCAGATCTAAACTGCTATTAAGGATCTATGACATAAAAAATTTATATATAAAATTTGATATAAAATAGAAAACTGCATCGATCACATCGATATCCTGAATCTGATCTAACTTTTAGATTATGTCGGTAAAGTTCTGAACTCATCACTTTTTCATGGATCGATGATCTTTGCTATTGGTAAGTATGGTATAAAGCTCTCACTGATGTCGAGCAGCCACACAAGTCATTCGGCCTCTACAGATCATCCACTCGAAGCTCTGATCGGATCTTCCTTCGCAGGAGTGCTAGCTTGCGTTGAAGGCTCTAAATGGCTGATTCAAGCTCCTTTCTTCAGATCTTTCAAACTCCTCTGGATTAGAAGATGAAGCTTTACGAAGAGGTGGTGGTGTGGAAGATTGGATAAGACTCACTCTTATATTTTTCCTCTCACAAAACCTAGAGATGAAATCCTAGAACCCATAGCTCACGCCCGAGAGGAAGAACACTTCCTCTGTTTCTCACGCATAGAAGTCCAACCCACTCTTAGCTTTTTACATCCCCTCTCTTAAGTTTCTCACACTAAAAATCACTTCTAATCTCGTCCAAAACTGATCCCCTTTCAAGGTTGGCATCCCATGGAAGGTAAGGATAAGAATAAGATAGTTTCGGTTCAAATTCAAATATTGATTGATCCTTATCACCAATTCAAATCAAATTTGAATTAAATTTTGGACCAAACTTTATCTTTATCTTATGAACTCAGAGAGGGGTCGACCAATATCAGAATGATGTAAAAAATCTCACGCAAAAATATTTTATGCATGAAGAAATGTGGTGGCATGAAGAGGAGAGTATAACTCAATTTGGACTCTAGATTTTTATTCAAATTCAAACCAATTTGAACTTAAATTTAAACCAACCAATTTTTAATTCAAAAAGACTTAGATGAGGATATAAAAAAGGCTTTTGGATATAAAAAAATTACGTAAAATATTTCTCACATGAAAAATAAGAGGGCACAAATAAAGAAGGTACAAGGAATTTGAATTCGAATTATTTTTCTCATCCAATTAGATTCTTAATCCAATCAAATTAGGTTAAACTTAATTAGACTATTAAACTCAATCTAATTAGGTAGTAAATAGTTTTGATCAAATTCTAATCAAATCAAAAATTAATCGAGCTTAAGTCTTGATCATATCAGGAATCAAACACCTTTAGCGATTAGATCATCTCATAATCTAATCAGGTCAAACCAAATTGAATCTAATTCAATTAGATTCAATCCAAACCTTAATACTCAATTAAATTAAATTAATTAGCAATCTAATTATTAATCAATCCTCCCATAATTCATCAATAATTAGTGAATTGATTTATTACAACTTTTGCATAGAATTAATCATCAATCGAATTAACTGTTTTACCCTAAAATGATTCTTAATCGTTGATCAGCCATATGATCAGTCAGAAATTTTTTTTGAGTGTGACCCCATAAGTTTGAACTTAAGTCAGTAGTATGAAAATAATCTTCCTATACCAATCAAAGTGACCATCTAGCAATGATACCCGACATCCGGATAGATCAAAAAATTGCAAAGCATCATTCAAGAACCTATTGGTATATAGTTACTGTATAATTCATCCCTTTGACCCAAATGCTCAAGGTGACCTAGGGTTTAACTGCCAACCCTGATATGGTCATCCACATTATATTTTAATTTTTAAAATCCATCACATGGATCACCCTGGCCAAGGTTTTACTGAATTGAAACACACTGATACATTAACTCCTACTTATTCAGAGGGGTCAATTCCATCTTGACTCACACACCGACTTTGCAAGTACTTGACTATACCCAAAAACCTTTCATCACTAAATTAGAAATTCAGATAGTCCGGCACCAAAGCATAGTGAGTTGCTTGCAAGTCACCGTGGTGATCTCAGATCGGAGGGACACTTATACCCATATTCTTCGCGAGCTACTCTTGACAGTAGAGTGCTCAGCAATTGATCACGTTCAGTGAGATGTACTTCTACGTCTTACTTGCATAACATGCTAGTGTCTCCACACTCTTTGATTAAGAGAATAACCAATGTATATGGCATACAACGACCTATACTTAATATAGCTATCGTCCTAATAATAGTATATCATTTGGTCATGAACTTAAAGTTTAAGGACTAAATGATATATACTCCTATATCGAATCAAATAGTCTTAAGAACTTCATCACATAATAGGAGATCAAAATGAGATGTACATAGTGATGAAAAAATCAAATAATATTTATTAATTTAATAATTCATATATAATTACAATGATAAGCACAATCGTTAATAGACTAACGATTAGCTTTGGGACACAATTTCCAACAACTCTCACTTGGACTAAAACTAATCGGTACAGTATCGTATATCCATCTTTGATTTGTAGTCTTCGAACTCCTTGACATCGAGGGCTTTAGTAAATGGGTTGGCTAGGTTCTGCTTTCTGTCGATCTTCTGAAACTCGATGTCACCTCAATCCACAACTTCTTGGATCAAGTGGTAGCAGCACAGAATGTGCTTGGTCCGTTGATGTGACTTCAGTTCCTTCACTTGAGCAATGACACCAGTACTGTCGTAGTACAACAAGATGGGGCCATCAAGGGAGGGTACCACTTTGAGCTCATTGATAAATTTTTATAACCACACAGCTTTCACAACATCAGATGCCGCGATATATTCCACCTCACAAGTAGAGTCAGCCACAGTGTGCTGCTTGAAAAATTTTCAGCAGATTGCTCCACCATTTAGGATATAAATATATCTCGATATGCTCTTACTGTCATCATGATTTGATTGAAAATTGAAGTTTGTAAATTTCATAAGTTTTAAGTCAGATTCTCTATAGATAAGCCACTGATCTCCAGTATTTCTTAAAGACTTAAGGATAGTCTTTACGATCTTTGAGTGATTCTCACCTGAATCGGACTGGTATCTCCTTACTACTCCTAATGAGTATGCCACGTTCGATCGCATACATATCATGGCGTATATAATAAATCTCACTACCAAAGTATATGAAATTCTACTCATATGCTCTCTCTTGAGGAGTTATCGGACAATCACTCTTCGAGACAAAAATTTTTTGACCTATCGAAAGATAGCCTTTCTTGAAATTATCCATGCTGAATCTTTTTAGCACAGTATCAATGTATATCGATTGAGATAATCCAAGCAACCTTTTAGATCTATCTCTATAGATCTTCATCCCAAGAATGAAGGATGCTTCTCCCAAGTCTTTCATGAAGAACTATGATGACAACTAAACTTTTATTCTCTGTAATACAGGAATGCCATTTTTGATTAAGAGAATGTCATCGACATACAAAATAAAAAATACTACCATAGAGTTATTAACCCATTTGTATATGCAGGGTTCCTCTCCATTCTTAATGAAGCCATACGTTCTGATCACTTTATCAAAATGCATGTTCCAACTCCGAGATGCCTGCTTAAGTCCATAGATGGACCTTTGAAGCTTGCACACCTTAGACTCATCTGTGGATATAAAATCTTCAGATTGTATCATATACATCTCTTCTTTTAGCTTTCCATTTAGGAAGGCTATTTTCACATCCATTTACCAGGTCATAGTCTAGATGTGCTGCTATCGTAAGTATAATATGAATAGACTTGAGCATTGCCACAGAAGAAAATATCTCGTCATAGTCAATACCTTAATACTGACGGTAATCTTTGACAACCAGATGGGCTTTATAGGTCTCCACCTTCCCATCTGTGCCCCTCTTCTTTTTGAAGATCCACTTACACCCTATGGATTTTATCCATTCAGGTGGATCAACCAATGTCCATATATTATTGATTTTCATAGACTCCATTTTGAATTTCATGATTTTCAGTCACTTATCAGAGTCAGACCTCTGCATCGCATCCATATCGGTGATCGAATCCTCATTGTTCTCATCGAGTTCAATTGGATCTCCATCCCAGACAAGAAATCATAGTATCTATCCGGTTGATGCAGTACTCTACCAGATCTCCTTAAAGATATTTCTACAATAGGTTCCAGATTTGATCTAATCAAGTTTGACTCTATGGGTTTACTAGATTGTGTCAGTTCTTCTACTGATCGAACTTCATCAAGTTCAATCTTTGAGGTATTAGTTCCTTCACCAAAGAACTCTTTTTCTAAAAAGATTGTCTTATTATTGATGAATACTTTCTGTTCGTTAGCAAGATAGAAGTAATATTTCTTGATCTTTTTTGGGTACCCTACAAATAGATATTTGTCAGATCTAGGTCCAAACTTATCAGTTTTCAAATATTTGACATAAGTCAGACATCCCCAAACCTTAAGATGAGAGAGTGCTGGCTTACACCCTGTCCACATCTCATGTAATATTTTACTTATAGACTTACTTGAAATTTTATTTAAAATATAACAAGCCAACTCGAATGCGTATCTTCAAAAAAAAATCGACAGACTTGCAAAGCCCATCATGGATCGAATCATATCTAATAAGGTTTGATTCCTCATTTCTGATATACCATTATGCTGTGGTGTTCCAGGAGGGGTCCATTGTGAGAGAATTCTATTCTCTTCTAAGTATGTCAAAAACTCACTGGAGAGGTATTCTTCTCCTCGATCGGATCAAAGAGTTTTAATACTCTTTCCAGTTTGTTTCTCTACTTCATTATAGAATCATTTGAATATTTTAAATGATTCTGACTTATATGTCATTAAGTAGACGTGCCTATACCTCGATAGGTCATCTGTAAACTTAATGAAATAATAATATCTACCTCTGGCACTAGTGTTCATTGGTCCACATATATCAGTATGTATTAAACCTAGAACTTTACTGGCTTGCTCACTTTTTCTAATAAAAGATGATTTGATCATTTTTCTAAGAAGACAGGACTCACAGGTTGGAAGTGATTCAAAATTACTTACTTTGAGAATTTTCTCTTGTGCTAACTTATTTATTCTATTCTTATTAACATGATCTAACCGACAATGCCAAAGGTAGATATCGGAGACATCACTAATTCTAGGACATTTGTTGGACGTGTACATTATATTAACAGATTGTGACAATATGTAAATACCATTGTTCAGCTGTCTATTCATCACATTAACACTATTCATAATGATATTAAAATTATTTTTTTTATTAAAATTTTATAACCGTACATGGTCAAAAAGCCTACAAAAATAATATTCAATAAAAAAGAAGAACAAAAGTGACATTCACGTAGAACAATTATATTAAACTTGAATACAAGCTTAATAGTCCCCAATGCTAAAACTGAAACTGATCTTCCATCTCCAACATTAAGAAACTTTTTGTCTTCTTCAAATCTCCTACTGATCTGCAGACCCCGCAATGAATTATAAATATTAAAAAGACTTTCGGTATCTAATACCCAGGTAGTAGAATCACAAATTGAGAAATTATAAAGTGTTATCATATAATTACTTTGTCCAGCAACAACTTGCTTCTTTCTCGGCCTATTCAGATCTAGAGAGGTAATGTATTGAGGATAATTCTTTTTCTAGTGCCCCTGCTTCTTGTAGTAGAAGCATTCCGCCTGACTCTGATCGGACTTGGATTTCTTGGTCTGACTGGACTTAGGTGCCCTAGCACTTTGCACCCTTTTCTTATTCTTCTTATTTTTCTTTCCTTTCTTAAAGGGTCGACATCTAGAAGAAGATCCTCCCACAACATTCACTGACTCCTTTTGGAGTTGGTGATCTTTCTCAAAGTTTTGCAGTAATTTCAGCAAACCGTGATAGTTAACTGCAGGCTTTGTCATTTGAAAATAAGTAAGAAAAGGGAGGTAGGACTTGGGTAGAGAGTTCAGAATAGCATCTTTTCCCAATTGCTCATGTCGGGAAAAGTTGAGCTTGCTAAAGCGCTCAATCATCTCGATCATGTACAATACATAATTAGTAACTGATGCTCCTTCTCTCATTCGAGCATTGAAAATGGCACAACTAGTCTTATACCTCTCAACATCGTTGGGTGTACCAAAAGACTCGTTTAATATTTACAATATGTCCTATGACTGAGCATTCTCAAAATGATAGCTAAACTCATCATTCATCGCCACTAGCATAATACAACGAACCGTAGTCCAATCATTGAGCCACTTCTAATAAGTGTCTCTGATCGAGCTACGTGCGTTTGGAGCTGGCTCCTCGGGTGCTGAATTAGTTAACACATATAAGATCTGTTCATGCTCTAGGATAATTTTGAGCTTTCGATACCAACTATCAAAATTTGGTCTCATTAATTTATCACTATCTAATAGTGAGCGAAGCGATAAGGTGGTAGCCATAATTGCAAAAAAAAAATCAGAACCTAATTAGTATATGAATTAATTAAGTCTAAAGACATGAATTTTAGTCTAAAGATTCTTTCACTATTTTATTCAAATTGATAGTCTCTACCTTCAATTTGAAGAATTACACTAATTTCTTAGTAGGTACTAGAATCCATATAGACTGCATATGGGCCCGAGTGTGGCTCGACCAATCTTTGTGTACCCATAGATAGGTTCTTAACCAATTATTTCATCAAATAATTTTTAATATTCAATTTTACCCCAGACACCTCTTCAGCAGGTGTGTGGCACCTCCACTGAAAGTTCTGGTTAGGTCCAACCATTAACATGTCAGAATTTTATGTATCTAATAAACGAGTGATCAAGTTCGAGTATGACTCAGCCAACCTAACCATCATCAGAAAGATACAACTAAAATAACATATTATGAATGATAATTCTGACAGTTAGATGAGCACCATGCGTATGGTGCCTCCAATGATCATCTAAACCGTTGGACTCATTATCACCCAAGTTAATGGGAGGCTATGATCTAGTTATCACCATAACTATTTTATTTTTAGGGACCTAATAATTTTAAAGGATTTAATTAGTTGAATTGAGAGATAAAAAAAAACTTGATCAGTTAATCTTAATCCTCTCACTGACTTCATCAAGTCAGATTAAAGAAGATTAGATAAAAATTGATCCAGTCAATCAGTCATAAATCCTCCTACTGACTTCACCAAGTCATGAAGAGGACTCAAGATAAGTTGAATTAGGGGCACCTAAATCAGTCACACTGATTTTCTAGTTAGCATGGGTCAACTCCAATCACTAAGTGATCTAATCAAAATATAATTTACCATGTTGGCCAGGTAAGTAAGATCGATGGGAGGGATATGCCATTAACTCGACATAGACTCAATCTATGCGAGTAGTTCCTAATTAATGACTATTGATCAAAGCTGCCATACTTACCTTAGACACCAACTGGTTAGTCATTTTCAATTTGATCAACTTATAGATTTGAATTCGACCACGGAGCTACAATCAAAGTCCATATTAGTCTAATCAAAGATATAGACTTGACCAACTACATCTATTGAAATTGATCAAGAGATAAAATTGGTTCAATTAGAATTAACTTTTAATTAGATTTGATCAATTACTAACATGGTCCATTATCAATGATTTCTAACCCTAGATACCCAGTTAAATGGACTTGACTCGAGCTAACCCATTAACCCATGAGTTATGAAATTAATACCTTAGATCTTTGATTCTTAAATCTAGATCGCTTAATTCTCAATTAAATTTTGGACTGATAAGGGTTCGGATTCAGTGCTTAAAAATAGTTTTTAATTTTATAAAATATTTTTATAATCAATCATCTAATGATCAAGACTCTAATTTTAGATCTAATATATATTATTTTAGATCTAAAATAAAATTTTAAATTTTTTTTATTATTCATCATTATGAAAAAGATCGTGCAGCACCCCTACACGTCATAGGAGATCTCATCGAATGAGTAAATAAGATAGTGAAATCCTAATTTCTCCTATGACTGGATGGCTATGAGGATCTATTCAATCAGATTACTATACTACTCAAATTTAAAATTAACTATTTAGATCTAATCTAAATAATTAAAATTAGATTATACACAAAAAATTTATGTCATAAGAAACCTTACTCTGATACCATCTGAAGAAATAATAGGTAGTTCAAAGTATATATTTTTAAAATTTTATAATAAAATAATAAAAAATTAAATATTTTAATCTTTTAAATATGTCTTATATCAAATTTAAATTATTATTAAGGATCTATAATATAAAAAATTTATATATAAAATTTGATATAAAATAGAAAACTGTATTGATCACATCGATACCCTAAATCTGATCTAACTTTTAGATTATGTCGGTAGAGTTCAGAACTCATCACCTTTTCATGGGTTGATGATCTCTGCTGCTGGTAAGTATGGTACAAAGCTCTCACTGATGTCGAGTAGCCATACAGGTCGTCCGACCTCTACAGATTATCCACTCGAAGTTTTGATCGGATCTTCCTTTGTGGGAGTGCTAGCTCACGTCGAAGGCTCTGGATGGCTGATCCAAGCTCCTTTCTTTGGATCTCCCAGACTCTTCTAGATCAGAAGATGAAGCTTTATGAGGAGGTGATAGTGTGAAAGATTGGACAAGACTCACTCTTATATTTTTCTTCTCATAAAATCTAGAGATGAAATCCTAAAACCCATAGCCCATGCCCGAGAGGAAGAATACTTTCTCTGTTTCTCATGCACGGAAGCCCAACCCACTCTCAACTTTTTATATCCTCTCTCTCAAGTTTCTCATACAAAAAATTACTTCTAATCTTGCACAAAACTAATCCCCTTTCAAGGTTGGCATCCCATAGAAAATAAGGATAAAAATAAGATAGTTTCGATTCAAATTTAAGTGTTGGTTAATCCTTATCACCAATTCAAATCAAATTTGAATTAAATTTTGAACCAAACTTTATTTTTATCTTATAAACTCAAATAAGGGTCAACCAACATTAGAATGGTATAAAAAATCTCATGCAAAAATACTTTATGCATGGAGAAATGTGGTGGCGTGAAGAGGAGAGTCCAACTCAATTTGGACTCTAGGTTTTGATTCAAATTCAAACCAATTTGAACTCAAATTTAAACCAATCAATTTTTAATTCAAAAAAACCTATATGAGGATATGGAAAAGATTTTTAGGCATGAGTAAAAATTATATAAAATATTTCTCACGTGAAGAATAAGAGGGCACAGATAAAGAAGGTGTAAGGGATTCGAATTCAAATTATTTTTCTCATCCAATTAGATTCTTAATCTAATCAAATTAGGTTAAATCTAATTAAAATATTAAATATAATCTAATTAGATAATAAATAATTTTAATTAAATTAAAAATTAATCAAGCTCAAGTTCTGATCATATCAAGAATCGAACACCCTTAGCGATTAGGTCATCTCATAACTTAATCAGGTCAAATCAAATTGAATCTAATTCAATTAGATTCGATCTAAATCTCAATGCTCAATCAAATTGAGTTAATTAGTAATCTAATTATTAATCAATCTTTTAATAATTAATAAATTAATTTATTACAACTTTTGTATAGCATTAATCATCAATCGAATTGACTATTTTATCTTAGAATGATTCTTAATCATTGATCAGTCATATGATCAATCAAAAACTTCTTTTGAATGTGACCCCATAGGTTTGAATCTAAGCCGGTAGTATGAGAACAATCTTCTTATACCAATCAAAGTGATCATCTAACAATGATATCCAATGTCCAGATAGGTCGAAAGATTACAAAGTATCATTCAAGAACCTATTGATAAATGGTTACCGTATAATTTATCCATTTGACTCAAATACTCAAGGTGATCTAGGATTTAATTGCCAACCCTGATATAATCATCCATATTATATTTTAATTTTAAAAATTCATCACATGGATTACCTCGATCAAGATTTTACTGAATTGAAACACACTGATACATTAACTCCTATTTATTCGGAGGGGTCAATTCCATCTTGACTCACACATCGACTTCACAAGTACTTGACTATGCCCAAAAATTTTTCATCACTGAATTAAAAATTTAGATAGTCTAGCACCAAAGCATAGTAAATTAATTGCAAGTCACCATAGTAATCTCAGTTCGGAGGGATACTTATACCTATATCTTTTGTGAGCTACTCTTGACAGGAGAGTACTCAGTAATTGATCACATTCAGTGAGATATACTCCTACATCTCACTTGCATGCCATGCTGGTATCTTCACACTCTTTGGTTAAGAGAATAACTAATATACACGGCACACAACGACCTATAGTTGATATAGTTATCATCCTAATAATAGTATATCATTTGGTCATGAACTTAAGGTTTAAGGATTAAATGATATATCCTCCTATATCGAATCAAATAGTCCTAAAGACTTCATCACATAACGGGAGTTCAAAATGAGATGTACACAGTGATGAGAAAACTAAATAATATTTATTAATTTAATAATTTATATATAATTACAATGATAAGCACAACCGTCAACAGACTGATGATTGACTTTAGGACATAATTTTTAATGTTGTCATCATCAAAAAGAGGAAGATTATTGACCCTTAGATTGATTTTGATGATAATAAAAGTATTAAGTATAATTTATTATATTACTAATATTATTTTTTTATATGTGTAGTTTAAATTCTAAATGCTCACCTTGTTCCAAGTAATTTTCATCGATTAAATCAAGCACTATCACTTAAGAGTTTTATAAAAAAATTCTAGACTAGACATACCTTAAAAAGAAAGTTAATGAGGATTAAAATCAAGTAAATAAGATAAGTCTAGTCTAAAAATAAAATTGAAGAAGAAAGACTATCAAAAACTTCATGATGTACTTGGTATGCAATTTGAGTCGACTAAAAGGATGTTTGAGCCGACTCAGTATTAGTGATAGAAAGTCAAATTTTTTATCATAGAAGATTTAGTCAATCCATATTCAGCTTAGTCGATCAAGATAAGATCTTGTCAACTAAGTCAGAAAGTTAGTCGACTCAATCTCAGAGGATAGCAGTAAGATAAAAAGGTTGATTTTCAAGCATTGTCTACTTAGCCGATCAAATCAGAATTGAGCTGACCAAGATAGGAGAGTTAGTCGACCAAGTCATAGTGAAGCAGCAAAGATAGAGAGCTCATTTTTTAGTTGTCTGAGACTTAGTCGACTAAGAGAAATTTTGAGTGGACTAAGTGTTAGTCGACTAAGTTATTGCAATGGTTAGTTTTTTAGTTCTGTACTTTTTCGGCCCTATCTTATTTTCAATGGCTAGTTTTGTATTTTCAATGGCTAGGACATTAAATGAATCCTCTTCAGATGCCTTAGAATGGTGGGAAAGTCTTGAAATATAAATAGAACACTTATGAGCTTTGAATAGAACTTTTGGAATACTTATTGAAGAGCATTCAAGTCTACTTCAGTTCATTCATTATGTGAGCTAATTTATGAAGTGAAAGAAGAGTTTTTCAGAGAATATTCTATCCTTCCAATCATCCAAAAGTGTGAGAAGTCAAGACATAAGCATTGAAGAGTCTGCCAACTTCTCTCAAGCATTCATGGAGAAGAATCAAGCCAACAAGCATTTAACTCAAAATTCTTCTCTTAGGCTTCATAGAGTTTTCATTTCTAAACTCTTTTAATTTTATATTCATTATGATTGTATTTTATTTTTTTTTCAAACTTTTTGGGGTGAGAAACTTGGGTTAGTCCAAGCCTAGAGTTGGATGATGTATTGGTTTGATTGGTGAGCCAAGGATAAAATCAATTGAAATTGATTGTTAGTCCAAGAAATAATCATTATAAGATTGTAGTTGGTAAGCCTGAAGTGAATTTTAGTACAGGGGTAAAATGGTAATTTTAAATTTTTTTTAAAATTATAATTTTACAGTAAAAATTATTAATTAATCTAATTAACTAACATATATTAATCCTACAAAAAGATCTAAATATGATATATAGAGCATGCATTTAAATTTAAAATTCAAACCTCTACAGTAAATATTTTACTGTTATGTGTTTAGAACACATTACCTTCGTGTCGATAGTCGATCGCCACAATCTGATCATCGTCAGGAGGGTCTGATCATCGTAATATAGCCACATAGTATATCTAACCTCTGTAGATCATTCACATGAAGCTCTCGATCTGATCGGCTCCTCACGAATGCTAGTTCATTGCAGAACCCTTTCGACGGCCGATGTTGATCGAACTTCTTCGATCTCGATCTGTCGACTCTTTGGATAGTCCAAATTATTAGCAAATATACTTGAGAGGTTGATGAAACTCTCTCTAAAATCTTGTGGGCTCACAACACTCGTAGCTCACTTTCTCACTTCCCGAACTCTAGGTAGAAACTCTAGGGTACTCTCCGAAAAGCCTGCGCCCACTCTGATTCTTTTCTTTCCTCTCGAAATTTTTGAACTTTTCAAAATCATGCAAATAGCTTCCTCACGCCCACTTATCTTTCTCAAAAATCTCGTATGCACGCCCCACCTTCTTCTCACTTTTAAAACAATGCAAGACACGTCTTAAACGCGTGAGAGGATAAAGATAGGTGGTTGCTCATTTGAATTCAAATCGAATTTGAATTCAAATGCTAACCAACCCATCCTTATCCACTCTTGGCATGAGAAGAGAAGGGCATGGGCTCCCTTGTGCATGGAGAGTTTACATGAGAAACTCTTTCTCGTGTAAAGCAAATGGCGCACAAATGGATAAGGCTAGGTGGCGCATGGATTAGTTGCCCATTCAAATTCAAACTTCATTTGAATTTGAATGGCCAACCAACCATCTTTATCCACCCAAATGGCGCACAAATGGAGGGGCATGGAAGGCTTCTTCGTGGGAGAAACTTCATGAGAAGTTGTTTCTCGTGAATTCAAATGGGCGCAGATGAGTGAGGTGGCGCAGGGAGAGAATTCAAAAGGTGGTTTCAACCTAATTGAGCCAACCTAATCAAAATAGGTTAGGCACAATTAGACTAAGTTAAACCTAACTTAATTAGGCTTAATTAGGTATAATAAAATTTTAATCAAATCAGAAATTGACTAAGCCCAACCCCTGATCAGATCAGGAACCAAACCATCTTGGCGATTAGGTCAACACTTAACCTAATCGGGTCAAATCCAACTGAATCCAATTCAATTGGACTTGATCCAAAAATAATTATTCAATCAAATTGAGTTAATTAATGATCAAATTACTAATTAAATCTCTCATAAATATTGAGTCCATATCCGATGGGCAATCGGGCATCAAAATCCATCGATATGAAATCCTGATCAAAAAGTCCCAAACCAGTGGGACTCTTGACCCCGGTACCCAAAATGTGTGGAACTCATGATTAGAGAATCCCGATTCTCGATCATAGAGTTTCAGACATGTAGGACTCAAAATTCACGAGCATTAGGACTCTTCACGAGCCATCAGATCAGATAGAAACCTCTAATGTGTGTGACCCCGCAGGTTCGAACCTAAGCCGGTAGCACAGGAACCAATTCCTGTACTAATCGAAGTGACTACCTTGCAATGGTATCCGACATCCAGATAGGTCGAATAGTCACAATCGCAATATTCAGAACCTACGTGAATATGGTTACTGTATAATTCATTCCTTTTGACCCCTGTGTATAGGATGACTCAGGGTTAAACTGTCAACCTTGATCAGATCATCCGAATCATGCTCAACTCAATCAATCCTGTGACTCCTCACTAGGACTACCCTGGCCAAGATTTTTTGCTAAATTGAAACATGATTGTACACAGCTTCTGAACTGGAGTGGTCAATCCCATCTTGACACACGCACCGATAAGTCAAGTACTTGACTACACCCAGCAGCCTTCCGTCACTGAATTAGAAATTCAGGTAGTCCAGTGCCTAAGTGCAGTGAGTTGCTTGCAAGTCACCGTGGTGGTCTCAGGTCGGAGGGATATTTATACCCATATCCCAATGGAGCAAATCTTGACAGTAAAAATAGCTCCGGAGTCGGTCACGTTCAGTGCAGATGTACCCTTACATCTCACCTGTATGCCATACCAGTATCTCCACACTCCTTGGTTAAGAGGACAACCAACCCATATGGCACACAATGACCTATGCTTGATAAACATTGTTGTCCTTGGTAATAACTTATCATTTGGTCGCGAACAGGTTTAAGGACTAAATAACAAATCCTCCTTTGTCAAGTCTAAATAGTTCTAAGGACTTCACCACAACACAGGAGTTCATTAGAAGATGAAACAATTTGTGATGAAAAAAATATCAAAATAATTTTTATTTATTTATAATTCATATACTAATACAAGAAAGAGCACAACCGTCAACAGGCTGACGATTGACTTTGGGACACTATTTCCAACAATCTCCCACTTGGCCTAAAGCCAATCGGTGCAGTATCTAATACCCATCTTCGACTTGAAGTCGTCGAACTCCTTCACCGCAATGGCTTTAGTGAATGGGTCGGCCAGGTTCTCCTTTCCATCGATCTTCTGAAGGTCGACGTCACCTCTATCCATGATTTCTCGGATGAGATGGTAGCGATGTAGAATATGCTTCGTCCACTGATGTGCCTTCGGTTCCTTCGCCTGAGCAATGGCTCCAAAGCTATCACAGTAGAGCAGAACTGGACCAACAAGAGAGGATGCTACTCCAAGCTTGATGATGAATTTTCTCAGCCATACCGCTTCTTTGGCAGCATCTGATGCAGCGACATATTCTGCTTCGCAAACTGAATCAGCCACAGTGTGCTGCTTGGAACTCTTCCAGCAGACAGCCCCACCATTAAGGGTAAAAATAAATCCCGACACACTCTTGCTATCATCGTGATCAGACTGAAAAGTAGAGTCTGTAAACCCTATAAGTCTCAAGTCCGATTCACCATAAACAAGTCACTGGTCCTTAGTATTTCTTAAATACTTCAGGATGGTTTTAACAACCTTCTAGTGATTCTTCCTTGGATCAGATTGGTATCTACTCACTACCCCTAGTGAGTATATCACATCTGATCATGTACATGTCATGGCGTACATGATAGATCCCACTGTCGAAGCATATAAAATTCTACCCATACGCTCTCTCTCTTAAGGTGTTGTCGGACAATCTCTCTTCGAGAGAGAAATTTTATGGCCTATCGATAAATAGCCTTTCTTGGATTCTCCATGCTGAACCTCTTCAGCATAGTATCAATATACATGGACTGGGATAAGCCAAGCAACCTTTTAGATCTATCTCTATAGATCCTCATCCCTAGGATGTAGAAAGCTTCTCCCAGATCCTTCATTGAGAACTGTGACGACAGCCTAATCTTTATTCCCTGTAATGCAGGGACATCATTCCCGATTAAGAGAATGTCATCCACATACAATACAAGAAATACCACTACTGGACCATTAGCCCACTTATAAATGCAGGGCTCTTCTCTGTTCTTAATGAAGCCATACGTCTTGATCGTCCTATCAAAATGTATGTTCCAACTCTGGAATGCCTGCTTAAGTCCTTAAATGGACCTCTGTAGCCTGCACACTTTAGACTCATCTGTGGATGTGAACCCTTCAGGTTGTATCATATACACCTCTTCGTCCAGCTCTCTGTTTAGAAAAGCTGTCTTCACATCCATCTGTCAAATTTCATAGTCCATATGGGCAGCTATCGCAAGCATAATTCGAATGGATTTGAGCATTGCCACAGGAGAAAACGTCTCGTCATAGTCTATACCATAACGTTGACGATATCCCTTGGCAACCAGATGGGCTTTATAGGTCTTCACCTTTCCGTCTGCACCCCTCTTCCTCTTGAAGACCCACTTACACCCTATGGGTTTTACTTCTTCGGGTGGGTCAACCAATGTCCATACATCGTTGACCTTCATGGACTCCATTTCGGATTTCATGGCCTCTAGCCATTTTTCAGAGTCAGATCTTTGCATTGCATCCATGTAGGTGATCGGATCCTCATCGTTTTCATCAAGTTCGACAGGATCGCCATCCCGGACCAAGAAATCATAGTATCTGTCCGGTTGATGTGGTACTCTACCAGACCGCCTTAAGGGTGCAGGAACAATGGGCTCCGGATCTGATCTAACCAAATCCGGTTCAGGTTCAGCAACTTGTGTCGGTTTTTTCACCTGTCGAACTTCCTCAAGTTCGACCTTAGAGGCAACAGTCTCTTCACCAAGGAACTCCTTTTCCAAAAAGATTGCCTTAAGGCTGACAAACACCTTATGCTCATTAGCTAGCTAGAAATAATATCTTTTGGTCTCTTTTGGGTACCCTATGAAATAACACTTGTCAGACCTAGGTCCAAACTTGTCCGTAATTAAATGTTTAACATAAGTCGGACACCCCCAAACCCTAAGGTGCAAGAGTACTGGCTTACGTCCTATCCATATCTCATAAGGCATTTTGGTTACAGACTTACTCGGAACCCTATTTAGAAGGTAACAAGTCGATTCGAGCGCATATCCCCAGAGGGATATCGACAGACCAGCAAACCCCATCATGGATCGAACCATATCCAACAAGGTCCGATTCTTTCTTTCAGACACACCATTATGCTGTGGTGTTCCAAGAGGAGTCCACTGAGAGAGAATCCCATTCTCTCCAAGATAGGTCAGAAATTCATTAGAAAGGTATTCACCTCTTCGATCAGATCGAAGAGTTTTAATACACTTCCCAGTTTATTTTTCTACCTCATTTTGGAATAGTTTGAATATTTCAAACGACTCCGACTTATGCTTCATTAGGTAGACATACCCATATCTCGATAGGTCGTCTGTGAAGGTTATGAAGTAGAAATATCCACCTCTTGCACTTGAGCTCATGAGTCCACATACATCAGAATGTACCAGACCTAAGAGTTCACTGGCTCGCTCACCTTTTTCAGTAAAAGATGACTTGGTCATCTTCCCAAGAAGATAGGACTCACAGGTTGGAAGTGATTCACAATCACCAACTTCAAGAATTTCTTCTTGAGCCAACTTGTTATCCTGTTCTTATTGATATGACCTAGCCTACAGTGCCAAAGGTAGACTTCTGACATATTGTCCATTCTAGGATATTTATCGAAGGTTTGAACCACATTAACAGGCTGTGATAGTAAGTAAATTTTATTATTTAGTTATCCAACAAACATTGTAACACCATTCAAAATGATATTGCAAATATTTTTTTTTATTAAAAATTCAAACTGTTCATGGCCAAAAAGCCTACAAAAATAATATTTAATAAAAAACTTGGACAATAGTGACATTCACTCAGAATTATATTACGAGAGTTGATTACAAGGTTAATGATTCCTAAAGCTAAAACTGGAACTTTGCTTCCATCTCTAACGTTCAGGAACCTCTTGCCTTCATCAAATCTCCTACTGACCTACAGACCCTGCATCAAATTACAGATATGATAAGGGCTTCCGGTATCCAATACCCAGGTAGTAGTATCGTAAATGAAAAAGTTGCAAGGTGTTATCATATAATTATCTTGCTTCTTCTTCGGCCTGTTCGGATCCAGGGAGGCAATATATAAAGGACAGTTCCTCTTTCAGTGCCCCTGCTTCTTACAAAAGAAGCACTCCACCTGGCTCTGGTCGGGCTTGCACTTCTTGGTCTGACCCTGTGCTGACATCCCAGCATGCGACTGCACCTTCTTATTCTTCTTCTTCTTGTTCTTCTTTCCTTTCTTAAAGGGTCGACGACTAGAAGAAGACCCTCCTACAACATTCACCATCTCCTTATGGAGTTGGTGATCCTTCTCAAAGTTCTGCAGCAACCCCAACAAGCCGTGGTAGTTCACTGCAGGCTTTGTCATCCGAAAATGAGTAAGGAAGGGGAGGAAGGATTTGGACAAAGAATTAAGGATCGCATCCTTACCAAGCTGCTCGTGCAAGGAAAAGCCCAGTTTACTTAGGCGCTCAATCATTTCGATCATGTACAGTACATGATTAGTGACTGAGGCCCCATCCCTCATCCGAGCATTGAAAATGGCACAACTAGTTTTGTGCCTTTCAACATCGTCAGACGTGCCAAAGGAGTCGTTCAACATTTGAAGCATCTCTTGCGGCTGGGCATTCTGGAACCTACGACTGAACTCATCATTCATTGCCACCAGCATTATGCACCATACGGTGGTGCGGTCATTGAGCCACTTCTGATAAGTATCTCGGATCGTTCCTCTAGCATTTGGGGCTGGCTCTTCAGGTGCCGGATCCATTACTACATAAAGGATCCACTCATGCTCAACGACGACTTTTAATTTTTGATACCAACTATTGAAATTAAGTCCCATGAGCTTGTCATTATCTAATAATGACCGAAGAGACAGGGTAGTGGCCATAGCTGCATAAAGAAAAACCAGACCTTTATTAGTATATAAATTATTAATACTAAAGACTTGGACTTTAGTCTAAAGTTTCTCCCAGTATTTTTACAAACTGGTAGCCTCAACCTCCAATTCAAGGAATTACTTTAATTCCTTAGTGGGTACTAGAATCCACATAGACTACACACGAGCCCAACTTTGGTTGGTCAACCTATATACATCTATGGGTAGGTTCGTAACCAGTTATTTCTCTAAACAACTTCTAGTAATTAATTTTGCCCCAGAACCTAATTAGTAGGCTTTGGCCTCCACTAAAAAGATCTGGTTAGGTCCAACCATTAACATGACTTGATTTGGTGAATCAGACCAATAAATGATGAGGCCCGATTTTGGCCGGCCAACCTGACCACCATCAGACCACCATCAGAAAGACTCAACCAAATTATCATATTATGAATGATAATTCCATTAGTCAATAAGCACCAGGCCTTTGGGCCTCCAATGATTATTAAACTAATGGACTCATTATCACTTACTTAATGGGAGGCTATGACTTAGTTATCACTATAACTTAATCATTTTAGGGACCTAACAATTTTTGAGAATTTTTATTAAAGGATAGAAGAGAAGAAATTAACCAACCAATTTCAATCCTCCCACTGACTTCACTAAGTCAGATTAAAAAAGATTTAATTAAAGCCGGCATTAGGAGCACCTAAATTAGTCATACTGATTTACCTAATGACATGGGTGAGTCCTAATCACCAAGTGATCTAATCAAAATCTAACTCACCAGGTTGGCCAGGTAAGTGAGATCAGTGGTGAGGATATGCCATTAACTCGTCAGAGATCGAATCAATGCGAGTAGCTCCCACTTAAAAACCACTGGTCAGACTGCCGAACTTACCTTAGACACCAACCGGTTCATTAGTTTTAATTTGATCAACTTAGTAAATAGGGTTCCACCGCGTAGCCATGAATTAAGTCCATCTTGGTCTAGTTAAAGACATGGACCCATTCAACTACAACTATTGGCATTGAGTCTAGAGTGTCCTTGACCTAATCTAATTCAACTTTTGATTAGATTTGACCAATTACTCTAATTTAGTCCATTTCTTTAAGCTAACCTTAGGTCTAACCTAATTATGGACCTAATCCATCTAACCCATTGACCCACAAGTTTATGCAATTGTCTTAGGTCTTAATTCACAATTCTAGACCAACTAGACAACACTTAATTCTTTTAATTAAGTATTTGGGCTAATGGGTTAGGGTTTAGCATTTTGAAAATAATTTTCAAATTTGAAAGGTTTTATTTTCTGTTCACCAAATGTGTTGACTCATTTCACAAACGGATCAGCACATTTCATAAACAGCAATCCTATTGCTAATTACATAACAGAAAATAACTCAATCAAAATAAATCAAGAATATTTTTTTAGATCTAATCTAACACAATCATGATAAATTTCACAATTGAACCTTTACAATTAAGTCCTTTCACTGCTTCGTCTGCATGGGATATAATCGCATCGGTACCCCTACCGCCATAGGAGAACCCCATCGAATGGGAGGAGGGGACCTTTAAACCCTACTTTTCTCCTATGACCGGATGACCATAGCAACCAACCCAATTAGACTACTTGCTACTTAGATCCAGTATATCTAAATATACCGATTTCAAAATTTAAATTTTAAATTTTAAATTTTAAATTTCAAATTTTGAATTTTAAATTTCAAACAAATTTTAAATTTCAAATTTCAAATTTTTGAATTTTAAATTTTGAATTTTAAATTTGAAATTTTAAATAAATTTCAAATTTTAAATTTTAAATTTTAAATTTCAAATTTTTGAATTTTGAATTTCAAATTTTAAATTTCAAAATTCAAATTTTAAATTTTAAATTTTAAATTTTTGAATTTTGAACAAATTTTAAAATTTAAATTTTAAATTTTAAATTTTAAATTTTAAATTTAAACTTTTAGATTACTACTTAATCTACGCATACAAATATATATCATATTTTAAAACCAGCTCTGATATCATTTGAAGTGAATTTTAGTGTAGGGGTAAAATGGTAATTTGAAAACTTTTCAAAATTATAATTTTATAGTAAAAATTGTTAATTAATCTAATTAACTAACACGTATTAATCCTACACAAAGATCTAAATATGATATATATAGCATGTATTTAAATTTGAAATTCAAACTTCTATAGTAAATATTTTACTGTTATGTGTTCAGAACATATTATCTTTGTGCGGGTATTGATCGTCGCAATCTAATCATCGTCGGAAGGATCTGATCATCGTAATATAGCTACACAGTATGTCTGACCTCTGCAGATCATCCACATGAAGCTCCCGATCTGATCGGCTCCTCACGAATGCTAGTTCGTTGCAGAACTCTTTCGACGGCTGATGTTGATCGAACTCCTTCAATCTTGATCTGCCGACTCTTTGGATACTCTAGATTGTTAGTAGATATACTTGAGAGGTTGATGAAGCTCTCCCTAAAATCTTGTAGACTCACGACACTCATAGCTCACTTTCTCACTTCCCGAACCCTAGGTAGAAACCCTAGGGTACTCTCCGAAAAGCCTACACCCACTCTGATTCTTTTCTTTCCTCTCAAAATTTTTGAACTTTTCAAAATCATGCAGAAAGCTTTCTCACACCCACTTTTCTTTCTTAGAAATCTCATATGCACGCCCCACCTTCTTCTCACTTTTAAAACAATGCAAGATGCGTCTTAAACGCGTGAGAGGATAAAGATAGGTGGTTGCTCATTTGAATTCAAATCAAATTTGAATTCAAATGCTAACCAACCCATCCTTATCCACTCTTGGTGTGAGAAGAGAAGGGCGTGGGCTCCCTTGTGCGTAGAGAGTTTACACGAGAAACTCTTTCTCGTGTAAAGCAAATGGCTCACAAATGGATAAGGCTAGGTGGCGCATGGATTAGTTGCCCATTCAAATTTAAACTTCATTTGAATTTGAATGGCCAACCAACCATTTTTATCCACCCAAATGGCACACAAATGGAGGGGCATGGAAGGCTTCTTCGTGGGAGAAAATTCATGAGAAGTTATTTCTCGTGAATTCAAATGGGCGTAGATGAGTGAGGTGGCGCAGGGAGAGAATTCAAAAGGTGGTTTCAACCTAATTGAGCCAACCTAATCAAAAGAGGTTAGGCAAAATTAGACTAAGTTAAACCTAATTTAATTAAGCTTAATTAAACTCAATAAAATTTTAATCAAATCAGAAATTGACTAAGCCCAACCTTTGATCAGATCAGGGACCAAACCACCTTGGCGATTAGGTCAACACTTAACCTAATCGGGTCAAACCCAACTGAATCCAATTCAATTGGACTTGATCCAAAAATAATTACTCAATCAAATTGAGTTAATTAGTGATCAAATCATTAATTAAATCTCTCATAAATACTGAATCCATATCTGATGGGCAATCAGGCATCAGAGTCCAACGATATGAAACCCTGATCAAAAAGTCCCAAACCAGTGGGACTCTTGACCTCGGTATCCAAAATATGTGGAACTCATGATTAGAGAATCTTGATTCTCAATCATAGAGTTCTAGACATGTAGGACTCAAAGTCCACAAGCATTAGGACTCTTCACCAGCCATCAAATCAGATAGGAACCTCTAATGTGTGTGACCCCGCAGGTTCGAACCTAAGCCGGTAGCACAGGAACCAATTCCTGTACTAATCGAAGTGACCATCTAACAATGGTACCCGATATCTAGATAGGTCGAATAGTCACAATTGCAACATTCAGAACCTACGTGAATATGGTTACTGTATAATTCATCCCTTTTGACCCCTGTGTATAGGACGACTCAGGGTTAAACTGTTAACCCTGATCAGATCATCCGAATCGTGCTCAACTCAATCAATCCTGTGACTCCTCACTAGGACTACCCTGGCCAAGATTTTACTAAATTAAAATACGACTGTACATAACTCCTGAACTGGAGTGGTCAATCCCATCTTGACACACGCACCGACAAGTCAAGTACTTGACTACACCCAACAGCCTTCCATCACTGAATTAGAAATTCAGGTAGTCCAGTACCTAAGTGCAGTGAGTTGCTTGCAAGTCACCGTGGCGGTCTCAGGTTGGAGGGATATTTATACCCATATCCCATCGGAGCAAATCTTGACAGCAGAAATAGCTCCGGAGTCGGTCACGTTCAGTGCAGATGTACCCTTACATCTCACCTGTATGCCATACCAATGTCTCCACACTCCTTGGTTAAGAGGACAACCAATCCATATGGCACACAACGACCTATGCTTGATAAATATTGTTGTCCTTGGTAACAACGTATCATTTGATCGCGAATAGGTTTAAGGACTAAATGATAAATCCTCCTTTATCGAGTCTAAATAGTCCTAAGGACTTCACCACAACACAGAAGTTCATTAGAAGATGAAATAATTTATGATAAAAAAATATCAAAATAACTTTTATTTATTTATAATTCATATACTAATACAAGAAAGAGCACAACCATCAACAGGTTGACGATTGACTTTGGGATACTATTCCCAATAGATCAAAGCCAACCAGATTGGATTGTGAATCCAAAAAAAATAATCAAACTGTAATTAATTGAGTGATTATAGTTGAATTTTCAAGTGATTTACTTGGAGAGTGGATGTAGGTGCCGAATTTGGTACCAAACCACTATAAAAGCATTGTATTTGTGATTGTGTAATTTTTTCTTCATTGTTCTTATTCATTACTTGTGTTTTAATTTTATTTCACTAAGCACCTTGTAGTAAATTCAGCATAATTAAAGCTTAAATTTTAAATACTCAATTCACCTCTCCGCTTGGATAGCCATCTTTGGGCAACAAAACTCATATTAAAGGATAGAAAATATTAAACATATAGTTAAATGGCCTAACGGGCACATAACAATGGGTAGAAAACCAACATACAAAAATCCAATGGAAAAATATTTTAATACAGTATTAATCTTGATTAAATAAGAAAAATCAGTATAAAAGAAAAAAAAATGTAGGCCTTGCCACGCTGCGCGTTTGGCACGATCACACATGTGTGAGAAGAGTTGGGCCGAGCTGTGCGCACGTGCTTACAAGGCCTAAGAGAATGGTCTTCAAAATACATCACTTCCATCTTTTCCTTTTTTCAACATGGGACTAAACAAAAAAAACTTAGGGGTTTGGAATTGGTTGGTGAAAATTTTGAGCTTTCAATTCCTTTCAAAACATCAATAATCCTCCTTAAAACTCAAAATTTTTGAAATAATTTAAGATTTAATAATATAAAATAATTTCTATTGGATATATATACTGTGCAATAGGTGAAATATTTTTCATGACTTAACTTCACTTAGTGTTAATAGTATCAACCTGAAGGAAGTAGAGTAAATCAAATTTTGAACTACATTCCTTTAACTTAGATTTCTACTATTATACATACAATATAGAAGCTCATGTCATAGGTTTGCATAGTAATGACAATGTGCAGGTATCTTGATTTTTTTATGAGAGTTAATTTCTAGAGATTACCTACGTCTCTAGCCGTGATCAAATATGGATACTCTTACATAGGTGAGCTCCTCTAGGAGGCGTATAATATCACATCTCGAGGAATACCTCTCAGATCTCATTCAGAGATAAATTCTTTCTAATGACTATATAGGAGCACTAATCGCCATAGGGATGGGCTGGAGTCTATGACTCCTATATCTGATAAACCACATGTGCTCTTTGATCAACCATTCAGTTTGTTATTACTATATTGAATTTTTTTCAAGGGATCTCCTATCATAAAGGTTGAGTTCTCACTGTTGAAGGTTCTTTATAGGCTAAGCCCTATTTCCCTTGATGACTCTAGGATCTTAATCTTATTTAAGCCTTTTGTGAGGCAATCAGCAAGATTAAGGTTAGTTGTAACATAATTCAAACAAATAATTTAAAGTTTCTCTTTTCTTCTTATTAACTTTTATCTTAGTTTAATATATCTATTTATTTTAATATTTATTTTTTTTTATAAAAATCTATTGCAACTTTTGAATCACAATAAACAGATATGGAAGGAATAGGAGAAGATACTAAAAAAATCTCAAATAGAAGTTCTTTTAGTTATTCAGCTTCAGAACAAATAGAATCAAGGGTAACAAGTTTAGCTTCCATAGTACTTCTAGTTAAAATAGTTTATGTGAAAGATTGTCAAGAAATAGCACTCCCTTCAAGAAGAAAAATATAGCCAGTAGTTGTAGATTTAACATCCAATGTGTCAAAATTTCAATTTGAATCACCATAACCCTTAAGTATATTTGAATAACCAACAAAATAAAGGGAATAAGCTATTATACCTTTAAGATATCAGAATACTTTCTCTAAAATAGTCTAATAAACTATACTAGGATTATTGATATATCTGTTAAAATTGGAAATGGCATAACCAATATCAGATCTGATTCGATTAAAAAGATATATTAGAGAACCAATGATTTGAACATACTTCTCTTGGTTTACAGATTTTCTTGTGTTCTTTAACAAATGGATGGATGGATCATAAGAAGTACATATAGAAGAGTAATTAGAATGTCTAAATTTATTAATAACTATTTGAGTATAGTGAGATTAAGATAGACAGACTGAATCAGAAGTATGATTAATCTTTATACTAAGAATTGTATTAACCTCACCTAAATCTTTTATATCAAAATGATGTGATAGAAGATTCTTGATATCATTGATTAAGTCAAGTTTAGGAGCAAGAATCAAAATATCATCAACATATAGGCAAAGAAGAATGAATCTGTCATCAATTTGTTTATAATAAAGTTAATTATCTAATTCATTGATTTAAAATCCATAAAAAAGATTATTTGAACAAATTTTTTATGTCATTGTTTAGGAGCTTGCTTCGATCCATAGAGGGATCAAACAAGTTTGCAGACTTTATGCTCCTATCTTGGCATAGAAAAATTCTAAGGCTACTGCATGTATATCTTTTCTTCAAGATCTCCATACAAAAATGTAGTCTTGATATTCATTTAATGAACAATAAGTTTATGGATGGAAGCTGAAGCAAGCAGGACTCAAATAGTAGTAAAATAGGCTATAGGTGAATAGGTATCAAAGAAGTCAATATTAACTTTTTACCCAAAATCTTGAGCAACAAGCCTTATCTTATATTTTTCAATGGTACCATCAGTCCTCATCTTCTTTTTGAATATCCACTTACATCCTAAAGATTTATTTTCAAGAGATAAATTAGTGAGAATCCAAGTATTATTTCCAATAATTGATTCAATTTCACTGTTAATTGCCTCCTTCCAAAATGAAGTGTTAGGAGAGTTTATGGCTTCTTGATAAGTGGTAAGGATATCTTCTATCAAAAAAATGAAGAAGCCATCACCAAAGTATTTTTCAACTTTAGTTCTCTTCTTTAAAACTTAGGTTCAGGAGTTACTTCTACTGGAGTTAGAAGAGATGATGATGGAGGTAACTTTGAAAAGGATGAATGATTAGAGGTTGATCTAGAAATTCAACTTTTTAAAGAAAACATATTTTTGAAAAGGTTACATCTCTGGATTCAATGATAGTACTATTTGATAGTATAGAAATTTTGGAATTAACAACAAGGAACCAATAGCTGTTACTATCTAGAAAATAGCCAACAAAAACAACATCAATAGTTTTAGGTGCTATCTTAATTCTCTTTGGTTCAAGAATTTTAACTTTAGCCATGTACCCCCAAAATGAAAAGTAACTAAGCCTAGGTGGATGTTCTTTTCAAAATTTATAAGATGTCATTTTTTTATTCTTAGATGAAACTCTATTTAGGATATAACAGGCTGATAAAAGAGTATCTCTCTATAAATTCTAAGGTACATCAGAACTTATTATCATGGCATTAACCATGTCCAGTAGGATTCGATTCTTTTACTTAGCCAAACCATTTTATTGAGGAGAATAGGGAGCAGTGACTTTATGAATTATCTCATTTTTTTTTATAGAATAGGATCAATTCATTTTAAGTATATTCACATCCTTGATTGGACCTTAAGATTTTAATTCTTTTTTCAAGTTGATTTTCAGCTATTGCTTTGCAAGCCTTAAACTTATTAAGGACTTTATCCTTAGTTTTCAAAAGTTAGATATAGCCAAACTTAGAGAAGCTATCAATAAAAGTTACGAATAATGACTACCTCCACAGATTGATCCTCTATTGGAATCACAAACATCATTATGAATAAGTTTAAGAATTTGCATGTCCCTAAAAGCTACAAGCTTGAAAGATTTCTAGGTTGTTTAGATTGAACACAAACTTTATACTTTGAATTATGATTGATGTTTATTTTTAGGATCAGATTAAGATTAGACATTTTATTGATTGATCTAACATTGCTATGACCTAATCTTCCATGCCAAATTTCATAAGATTCAAAATTTAACACAAGAGATGTAGAAGAACAAATTGAACTTTCATTAATTTTGGAAGGAGAAATTACATTTAATTTGAACAATCCTTCATATACAAAGCCCTTTCTAATAAATACATCTTCTTTAGAAATTACAACTTTATTGGATTCTAAGATAACCTTAAAATCTAATTGAACAAGTAGGGAACCATTTAACAAGTTTCTTCTAATGCCGGATATATGTTGCACATTTTGAAGAGTTAAAATTTTTTTGGAGATAAATTTTAGGTTAATTGTTCCATTCTTTAATACTTTGACCATTGCCCCATCACCTATGATTACACTTTCTCCACTTGATCCTTGATATGATGGAAACCAAGACCAATCAATACATATATGGATATTGGCTCTAGCATCTAACCTCCACTTTGAATCTAAATAGATTAAATTGAGAGAGGAAGTAAAATAGACCAACCTAAATGAAGATGGTTCTCCTTCAATCATGTTAACATGAGGTCTATGTTGGGTTTGTCCTTCATATTCTTCTTTTTGTAGGCAACCTTCTACTTTTTCAATAGAAACACTGAGATGCGAAATGATTATCTAGACTACAGATGAAACAGCATTTAAGAAAATCTTTTCCATTAAACCTTTTAGGTTTAAAACTAGAAAAGTCCTCAGAACCCATAGGAAAGAATCTAAAAAGAAAGCTAAGGAACAAGATTAAGAGAGAAGCTTTGCATAAAGAATGTATTGAAACCTTTTAGGAATTCCACATTACTATTTGAAAGGATTTATTTTTTTTTTGCTGTTTATATATATATATATATATATATATTGACAAAAAGATAACTTTAATTCAAGCTAATATTCTATTCTATAAAACATAAATATTTTTTTGGAAAGTTAAATTTAAATAGACTAATATGTAGAAATTACTATTGTTAATAGAACTAATTATACAAGATGAAATAAATATTATGCTGAGATATTTGATGTATTGTTAATAATTAAATTACAATCAAAATAGGTTTTACCTTAGAATATTAGGGATCCATGATGAAATCTATTTTTTATGAGAGCCGATTGCAATTGAATTGAACTAACAATCAAATGGTATAATAGAATTAATATTAAAAATTAATCTAAAACTTATAGATCGGAAGTGTGCAATACACTGTCCTAAAATGATTTCCGACCTTTGTGTGGGATCAGACTTGAAAACTCCATCCCAAGATACAACTAGTGACCTCTCTTACGAACACAATCGTGGAAAGGATGACAGAACTTCAACCCAGTAGATGGAAGATCAAATGAATAGATTAAAAAATTTAGAAGAGGATTGAGAGAAGGATATTTAGAAGAGAAGAAGATCTCAGATTAGAAGGGAGAGGGTATTTTCTTGCATACTGCAACCCTTTCACTATAGGCCCATTTTATAGGCCCACAAACTAGCTGTTTGGGCTACTAATGCAATGATAAAACATATTAAACTCATATTAATGGGTAGAAAATATTAAACACATAATTAAATGGTCTAACAGGCATATCACAATGGGCAAAAAATAATGTACAAAAATCTAATGGAAAATATTTTAATACAATAATAATATCAATTAAATAAGAAAAATTGATATAAAAGGTAAAAATAAAATGTAGGGCCCACAATGCCATGGGTGTGGGCACAGTGCGATTGCGCACATGTGAGCTATGTTGGGCCAAGCTGCGCGCATGTGTTCACAAGGCCCAAGGAAAGGGTCTTCAAAATAAACCACTTCCCATCTTTTTCTTTTTTCAATGTGGAACTAAACAAAACAAACTTAGGGGTTTGGAATTGGTTGGAGGGAATTTTGAGTTTTCAATTCCCTCCAAAACACCAACAAGTTATCCCATGGATAAAAATGTTTAATCTTCAACATAGAATAGATAACTTGTTGGTATAGGATATTGACCAATGGAGGAGAACCATGTTAACCTTCGTGGCTATTTATATACGGTGAGAAGGTAATTAATCTGCCGATTGGCTTCTCGAGAAAGTGATTCAAGAGGACTTCCTCATCAAGCAAAGAGATGAGCTTCATCCAGACTTGAGAAGGCTGCTTCAGGTTGATAGCTATGGTGTGGGTTATAATAAAATGGATAGCAGCTTTTGGCATTGATCTCTTGCTTATTATTAATCATATTTATATGTACCAACAAAAATCCATTTATTATAGGAAAATATGAAATAGTTGATGCTATTATTGGCCTTTTTGAGACTTATAAGCATTGATAAGTGAATCCACGATGCTTTCATGAGCGTCGGGCATGTATCAGCTAGGAAGATGTGAAAATTCTATCATCTACGATGATATTTATAAGCATCATAAAATTAGAACATTAATGATAAGACTAGGGCCTCTACATGAACGTCTCGCCTTCTCCTGTCACCACTAAGGCCTCCATTGCCTCCTTGTCTCACTTCTCCCCAGTCATCGTGTAGTATCACCACTCCATGGCCTCCTAATAATCAGTGGTGACCATCTTTTGTAGCTCGTTGAAGCCCTCCACAGAGTCCTTGAGCTTCTTGCAAAGACCAGTGATGTTGGAGGTGCATGTGTGGTTGGTGCAGGTGCCAGGGCCATAGTTAGGGAGGAAGCGATTGGTAGCATTGGCATGGTTGAGGGACTTGAGGTGGAGCTTGATGAACTTGGCCTTCTTGCGGGCGGTGGAGATATTGCCATCCATGTGGGCATGGAGGTCACAGATGATGGCAGCATGGATGGTCTTGGAGGCCTTGTTGGACTCGTAGAGCTGGTGACCTTGAAGAACTTGTCTAGATTGGCACTAGCAGTGGTGGAGAAGGATGGGTTGCAGCTTATTTGGGCATCGCTACCCCCATTGGCGTCCCAACTCCACAATCCTGAAAAGAGGCTGTTCATCATATGTTAACTTTCTATTTTTGTATCTTTCCCAAAATTACTCTGATCTTAGATGTGGGACAATAAATTCGATCGAAGGTAGTTGGGATGATAGAGAAGAAGAAGGGCAATCAAAGCAAAAGAAGTAGAGGCTTAGGGGAAGAGGGGGGTGGGGTTTAGTGGAGTCCGATGAGTCAACACTTATAAGCATCATCTTGAAGTCCGACCCGACGATGCTTATAAGTGTCGTTAAGAGTCAACGAAGTCCGATGATGCTTATAAGCATCATTAAAAGGCACTGGAGTCCGATGATGCTTATAAGTATTTTTAAAAGTCATTATTTATTAATTTTTAATAAGTGACTAGATGACGCTTATAAGCATTGTTAAGAGTCATTTATTTTATTAAATTTCTAATAAATGGGAGGAAGATCGTTTTAAACTTGCCAATGCTTTAAACTAGTATCGACAAATAAAAGTTGGCTATTTTCCTTTCTTTCGTTGTGATTCTATAAATTCTATATACTTCCTAACAAGCTATAAAAGAAAGATACGAAAATCCTCATTAGAATATTTAGTGTAAAATTTGAAAGGCCATAAAGGAAATCTAGATGATCACCCACTAGAATTCCCCATTTTTCACTCCAAAGAAACTTAAAAGGCAAGTCTGCATTCTTCTTGAGAAAAGATGGGCAACTCTTTTTGGCATGAAAACCTCTCTCTCTCTCTCTCTCCATATATATATATTAGGCTCAAGTCAACTAGATTTAGCTATACACTTGGTTGGTTCTCTACCATTCTAATCCATAAGGATCTTGACGAGTATTGAAAATATATCAATAAAAGTATTAATTTATACAATAATTTATATTTATTTCTTAAGAATTGATATTTTTATTTATCTTTTATAGAAAATATGATTGTTAATAAAAAGAGTCTGATTTATAGATTAAAATAAAAAAAATTTGAAGCAAATCGGACTTAAAATGGATTGAGAATCAAGACCCCAAAGCAAACTGAAAATGAGCTCAAAATCAATTCAAATCGGCTCGAACCTAACCCAATTAAACTGCTTGGTGCACGATGGACCGACCAATTGGTCCATGGAATCAGGGTCAAGGTCCATAAAAAATTTTGCAGTCCACATCGTGATCCACAAGTGAGTGGCTGGCTTTTGCATGATCGAACGATTGAGATCACATTGAACATCTGCTCGGATGGTCGAAATCGCTCCTTCCTATATCCAGTGGTGGTGGCACATAGCATTTGCGTGATCTAGTGGTTCCAAGCAATCCTAAGCGAGATTAGATGGTCCTGATTTGTTGCCAGTGGAAAAACTAAATAGAGAAGGATTTTTTTGAGCACCATCCAATGATTGAAATCAAATCTGAAGCCCGATCCGATGGCTGACATTGAATCCGACTAAGAACTGAAGCTGATTTGCGCTGATCAATAGCCAAAATTCAATCCATAATGGGATCGGATGGTTAGTATCGAATTCGATCGAGATTAAGAGATGGGTAGTGATTTTTGATGAAATCTGGGTAGTCTAAACATGATCTGATGGCTAGAAAATATAGACACAGGTTGGATACATTTTGAGGCATTTTAGGACTCCATTTTCTATCAGAAAAAAATAAAAAATTCACCTATAAATAAAAGGATCCGAAAATAAGAGAAAAAGTAAAAAAAATAGAAAAAATTAAGAACAAATAAAAAAAATAAAAAAATTAGAGATCCAAAGAGAAGAAAGAGAGAAGTCAGTTTGCTCCATGGAGTATGAAAAAAAGAAGAGATCGTCAACTATCTTTCCGATGAGATTGCATCGATCAACTTCAGATCTTTATTACAACTTTATTTTATTTTATTTTATTATTTTTTTTAAAATTTTTATAATTAAACTCCATTTTTAATTAATGTAAAATTTATTGTATTGCACTTTTAAATTTTTGCTCTTTATTTTTATTGCAAGTAGATACTAAGATCTAGTTAGTAGATCTTAGTACCAATTTATTTTTATACTCTTTAAATTTTTATCTTTTATTTTTATTACAAGTAGGATCGAATCTAAATAGTAGATCTCAGTACTAAATTTACTTTTTATACTTTTTAGTTTTTATTTTTTAATTTAAATTACTTTCTCAAAACTTTTTTTTCTATAAAAATCAAAGTTATCAAATCAAAACACTGTCTTCTCTGCAGATTCGACCTAACTTGCTATTTTCTATATATTTTTAATATTATTTTAAAAGTTAAAATTAATTTGATAATTATGATGTCCTAATGACAACATCGCGAGCTATCAATTTTTAACACCATTATCGGAGAAGACATCAATTTTAACATTTGATTTTTTTAATTTTCTTATGAATATAGCTTACTAACTTTTTTGATTTTTTATCTTTTTTATAGAAAAAATAGAAAAATAAAAAGAGAAGAAAAGAAGGGTGAAATGCTTCAAGTTGGTGAGATCAATCCTAACCCTAAACTATTTTCTTTTTTTAGTATTAATTGTTATTCTTTTTTTCAAATTAACCTAAAATTCACCCACATAAATCTCATAAAAATTGTATGACAAGAGTAAAAACTTTATTATTTAGAAGCATTCATTATTTTAGATTTACTTTTGGTGATCGCTGGAGATAGGATAAATTTTCAAGTTTGATTAATTTCATGCATATAATTTAGTTATATAGAACCTCTTGTTTGAAATTGGTTGTGCATATTCATCTCAAATCAACTTAAGAGCAACACCCATAACAAAATAAGATAGAAATTTCATCACCCTTTCTTAGCCTAAAAATAACCAACCAGCATCCCACATAAACCCAAACCTAATTAAAATTAAGTAGATGCTGGCCCCTAGAATTAATTGAGTTCAGTTTGAGTATTGAGGTGAAGTCAAGTACAAAGTAAGTTTGCACTCATCCCTGAAATTGATGTCTAAGATAAAAAGTTATAAAAACTAAGCCTGAGCGGACTCATAGTTATTTAATTAGTTCCATTAGCTTATCTGATCAATCTAATTGGTGTCTAAGACAAGCAACAGGAGGACTCCCACGACCCCACCTCTTACCTGACTAGTTGACGGAAGTGAGAACAGACCTAACTTATATCTAGACCAAGCCACTCTACATCGAATTGTTAGATCTAAGAAATCCATAGGTGTCCTAGGTTTAATTGCTTGCTAACTTAATTGCAATTAACATTTAACCAACTAATTCTTCTCATCTATCATCTCTAGATCTTGGGCTTTCTTAAGGTTCTCACCTTTAAAACTTCTCTCTTTCTTCCTCTTCTCTTTTCTTTCTCCCTTTTTTTAAAAAAAAAATCTAAACTATGCATATTAGGATTTGCACTGGTACATGCACAATAGGAGATCTCTTAACTCTGACTTAGTTAAATCTAATCTTAAAATTAAATGGCTGATCTATATTAAATTTGAAAATCAAATGACTGAAAATTCTGAAGAACCACTTAGACAGATAAAAGAATATTTTATTCCTTCCATCTATAACCCATCGACTTGTATCCACTTACATGATATTCCTGCAAGCCATTATGAGATCAAATCGATCAGAATCCAGATGCTTCCATCTTTCTATGAGAATACCAATGAAGATCCTCACAAGCATCTAGATGAGTTCTTAGAAATCTATTCTATGGTGAAGATTCAAAATTTTACTGATGATGCACTTAGATTGATCCTATTCTCCTTCTCACTTAAGGATAAAATCAAGTACTGGCTTTGCATAATAGGGAGACTGATCTGAACTTGGACTAAAATGCAGTGTGAGTTTTTTAAAAAATTCTATCCCATAGGTTGAACCAACACTATGAGACGAACCATCACTGGATTTGCTCAGCTTTCAGGAGAACAAATTCATGAGACATGAGAGAGACTTAAAAACTTTTTAGAAAATATCCACATCATGGTCTATCTAAGTGACAAATTGTTCAAGCCTTTTATGAGGATTTAGATGATCAGTATAGATAGATGGTTGATGCATCTTATGGAGATGCATTCATAAGTAAAAGTGAGGATAAAGCCTATATCTTATTTGAGACCTTGAGTAAAAATTCGATCAACCATGCTTCATTATCTTTCTATGAAAGATCGATTTCTTACCAAAAGCAGGCAAGAATTTTTAAGATCAAACAAACAGACTCTAGTTCTAAGACTGACTTGAACCTAATAGCTCAAAAATTAGATAAAGTCGATCTTTTTGCCCAGAAGTTAGATCAGTTCTTAATCCTAGGACAACAATCTCCTTTGCAATACACACCATCTTCTAATTATCAGGAGATTTATTCTATCTGTGCTAGCCCAACCCATCATGTGAGTGAGTATCCTCCGGCTGCACAGTTTTCATCTTTCATGCAAGAACAAGTTCAAGTTGTCCAAGGTTATTTCAAGCCTGTCAATGATCTATTCTCAAACATATATAATCTAGGTTGGAGGAACCACCTCAATTTTTTTTGGAGACCCCAACAGACTCAAGCTCAGACCCAAATTTTTCTTGTGCAAAACTTTCAAAATAGACCCTAATACCAAAATTATGTCTATAATAGAGGTCAGTCTAGTCAGCCTACCTAGTCACCATATCATAGTCAGCCATCATATCCACCTCCTCAACAAACTAATCTAGCCGATGATAGGTTTAATACTTCAACAACTAATTATGATCCAACAATAATCTATCATTAGGCTAGAAGCATAAATAGGATATATAGCTAAGTCTACTATGAGGAGAGAATCAGGTCAATTAACAAGCCAACCTATCACAAATCTCAGGAATAACCCACCCACTGTCCACCAATGACCTGGATCTAATTATTAATTCAATGTCCTCCCTAAGAATCTTCAATTTGAGAATACCAACATAATTACTAAACTTAGAAGTGATAAGATTCTTAAAGACCCATATCAAGATCAAGTGAGAGAGGCTACTACTAATGCTAGCCAAAATGAGAAATTAGAAAAAGAGATTAATACTGAGACTAACCAATAGAAGAACTTGAGCTCAAAACTAGTACTGATACTAATTCTAATCTAAGTGAAAAAGATAAAGGAAAGAAGAGAGCAGATAAGTTATCTGAGTCATATAAACTTAAAGTCCCATTCTCTTCAACCTTAAAAGCCATTTCTTCTCGCAAAAAGCAAGGAGCATGCAGTGAGGAGTTAATGATATTATTCAAATAAGTGCATATTAATTTATCCCTCCTCGATGCGATTCAGCACATTCTGGCTTATGCAAAATTTTTTAAGAAACTCTGCACACAAAAGTGTGAGCTGAGAACAATAGAGAGAATTATGCTATCGAGGATGTAAGTGTAGTCCTATTGAACCCATTGCCTCAAAAAATAAAAGATCTTGATGCTCCTTTGATTTCATATGTAATAGGAGGCATCACCTTTGATCGAGCTCTATTAAATTTAGGAGCTAGTGTGAACCTACTTCCGACTTTAGTCTATAAAAAATTTAGGATTGGAGAACTAAATCCCACGTTAGCCATTTTGTAATTAGCTGATAGATTAGTAAAAATACCATATGATCTGGTTGAGGATGTCTTAGTTAAAGTAAATCAATGTTATTTTTCAGTAGACTTTCTCATACTTGATATGGAACCATCTTAGAAGCTAAATCAAAATTTCATAATTTTAGGTCATCCATTCCTGGCCACTGCCAATGCCAATATCAATTATAAAATAGGAGCCATGGATAATTTTTTTTTTGGAGATCAAAAAGTGAAAATTATTATTTTTAATATCTTAAAGTACACTCAGAAGGAGAAAAACTATTCGATAGTTAAATTAATAGATAAAATAGTTGAATTTGATTCTTCCTTAAAATTAATCAAAAATAATTTTTTGGATGAGCCCATTGAAGAAACTTAAGTCCAAGAGGTGAATGTCCTGCTTGATTCACCTCACCCATCTACTAGAATTTGTCAATTCAATATTTGACACGGGGTAGGTGAGGTAGAATCTGCATTGGTTTGGCTGAAGATGGTAAAGTTAACACTTTCTGGGAGGCAACCCAACTTCTACTTTTTGACATCTTTAGCATTTTATTTAGGTTAATTGAGTTTGCTTAGTATCTTTTGTAAGAATTTGAAGATGATATTATTTAAGTTAGGGGGAGAAGTAATTTTGAAAAGACTTCTGAATCAAATGACATCTCTCTTTTTTTTTTTCTTTGTATGCACTCTTTATTTTTTTACTCCATTGAGGATAATGTCGATTAAGTTGAGGGGAGAATAAAATTTTTTTTTTAAGTCTCCAAGTAAGTTAGTATTTAGTATTTAAGTACCTGATTATACTTAAAAATTGAGTTAAATCAAGTATTTTTAAAAGAAAATTGATGCACAGATCAAAGAGTTTGTGAGATATCGAGGGGTCAAGTATTAAGAAAATCTAATAAAGAGTTAAGTTTAGAACATAAATATTTTTTTCTTGAGTATTTTTAAATTTTTCTATCAGTAACAAAGAAGAGTTTACTTCTTATGGACTTGTGTATAGTAACTATACATTTCTTCATAAAAAAAAAAAAATTCAAGTACTTTATACTGAGTAACTGGGCTTCTTTATTTAAGCAAATATTGAGTTTCGCGTCAAAAGATATGAACGGCAAAGAAGCTTTGTTGTAAAGCTAGTTTTAAGTCATAGCCTGTTTAATTTGAATAAATAAGTTCGAAGAATATTTTATACCTAATACCCTAAAGCCATCTGATTTAGGAGTTATTGGTTAAAAACTTGTTATATGGGTCAAACAAAAAGCTTAAGGGGTTAAGACACTCAATAACGGTACAATGTTAAAAAAAATAAATAAATAAATGAAGGATCGAAGTAACAATATATTTATCCATATGAAGGTTAATGATTTGGAGATAAAGATAGGAATGATTTAAAAAAAATCAAAAAAGATTTAGTGTTCTTGACTTAACTTTCATATTGATTAGTACTAATATCCCGATGACATACCTTACTCACACTTTACTGAACATCGATGGCCTTTTTTGAAAATTACCTGATAAAATTTGAAAATTCTAAGTTAAATAGTATTTAACTCTAGATTCTTTCTTTACTCGAGGATGAGCAAAATTCAAGTTGGAGGATGTGATGAGTATTGAAAATATATCAATAAAAGTATTAATTTATATAATAATTTATATTTATTCTTTAAAAATTGATACTTTTATTTATCTTTTATAGAAAATATAATCATCAATAAAAAGAGTTCGATTTGTAGATTAAAATGAAAAAAATTTAGAGCAAATCGGACTTAAAATGGATTCAGAATTAAGACTCAAAGGTAAGCTGAAAATGGACTTAAATTGGGCTCAAAATTAATTCAAATCAGCTTGAACTTAACTCAATTAAACCGCTCGGTGCACGATGGACTGACCGACCGATCCATGGAATCAGGATCGTGGTCCACAAAAAATTTTATGGTCCACATTTTGATCCACAGGTGGGCGGCTGGCTTTTGCATGATCGGACAGCTGAGATCGCATTGAACACCTGATCAGACGATCGAAATTGCTCCTTCCCATATCCAACGGTGGTGTCCCACAGCATTTATGCAATCCGACAGTTCCAAGCAATCCTAAGTGAGATCAGACAGTTCTGGTTTGTTGATAGTGGGAAAACTAAATAGGAAAGGATTTTTTTTTAGCACCATCCAATGGTTGAAATCAAATCTGAAGCCCGATTCGATGGCTGACATTGAATCCGACTGAGAATTGAAGCTGATTTGTGCTGATCAATGATCAAAATTCAATCCATCATGGGATCGATAGCCAGTATCGAATCTGACTGAGATTAAGAGATGGGTGGTGATTTTTGATGAAATCTGGGTGGTCCAAACACGATCTGACTGTCAAAAAATGTAGACACAGATTGGACACATTTTGAGGTGTTTTAAGACTCCATTTTCTACAAAAAAAAGATAAAAAATTTACCTATAAATAAGAGGGTTTGGAAATAAGAGGAAAAGCAAAAAAAATTGAGAAAATTAAAAAAAATAAAAAAATATTAGATGAAGTTTAGAAATCTAAAAAGAAAAAGGAGAGAAGTCAGTTCGCTCCACGAAGTATAAAAGAAGAAGGAGAGGTCGTTAACTATTTTTTTGATGAGACTGCACCGATCAACTTTAAATCTTTATTATAATTTTATTTTATTTTATTTTATTATTTTTTAAAATTTTTTATAATTAAATTTTACTTTCAATTAATGTAAAATTT